>NC_051219.1:36270413-36275413 GCF_015220715.1 Pygocentrus nattereri
CTGCATAATCCTCTGGTGTTACTGGTAGATTATACTGGGTCGAAAACTCCTCACGGGTGAAAAGAAAATCACCAGAATTAAGCAACTGATCAACTAGTATGATACTGTTATGGAGCCACTATTCCAAAAAGAGAGATTTATGCTTGTAAAAGATATCCTTATGGTTCCATATCAAGGAGAAAAATAATGCCTGACTCCATGCTAGGAAGGTCTGCTGTGTTTTGTTTTGCTAATTCAGAGTCTTTGTTGCTGATGTAGTGCTGTTTGCGTATTGTCACTGTGTTTATATCTGTCTGTATACCTTGTGGATGTGAAGCCATAGACAGTAGCTCATCTGTTGCTGCACAGTTTGTGTTCTTCATTCTCTAGTCCTTCATCAGTGGTCACAGGATGTTGCTGACAGGTATATTTTTGGTCAGTGGACTATTCTCAGTCCAGCAGTGACACTGAGGTGTTTGAAAACTCCAGAAGCACTGCTGTATCTGATCCACTCATACCAGCACAGCACACACTAACATACCACCACCATGTGTCAGTGCAGTGCTGAGAATGATTCATCACTCAAAAACCTGCCCTGTGGCAGTCCTATGGAGGACATAAAGAACAAGCTGAAAGGGACCTAACACACACTGCTCAAAAAAAATAAAGGGAACACTCAAATAACACATCCTAGATCTGAATGAAATATTCTCACTGAATACTTTGTTCTGTACAAAGTTGAATGTGCTGACAACAAAATCACACAAAAATCAATGGAAATCAAGTTTATTAACCAGTGGAGGCCTGGATTTGGAGTCACACACAAAATTAAAGTGGAAAAACACAATACAGGCTGATCCAACTTTGATGTAATGTCCTTAAAACAAGTCAAAATGAGGGTCAGCATTGTGTGTGGCCTCCACGTGCCTGTATGACCTCCCTACAACACCTGGGCATGCTCCTGATGAGGTGGTGGATGGTCTCCTGACGGATCTCCTCCCAGACCTGGACTAAAGCATCCGCCAACTCCTGGACAGGCTGTGGTGCAACGTGGCGTTGGTGGATGGAGCGAGACATGATGTCCCAGATGTGCTCAATCGGCTTCAGGTCTGGGGAACGGGCGGGCCAGTCCATAGCTTCAATGCCTTCATCTTGCAGGAACTGCTGACACACTCCAGCCACATGAGGTCTAGCATTGTCCTGCATTAGGAGGAACCCAGGGCCAACCACACCAGCATATGGTTTCACAAGGGGTCTGAGGATCTCATCTCGGTACCTAATGGCAGTCAGGCTACCTCTGGCGAGCACATGGAGGGCTGTGCGGCCCTCCAAAGAAATGCCACCCCACACCATTACTGACCCACTGCCAAAACGGTCATGCTGAAGGATGTTGCAGGCAGCAGATCGCTCTCCACGGCGTCTCCAGACTCTGTCACGTCTGTCACATGTGCTCAGTCTGAACCTGCTTTCATCTGTGAGGAGCACAGGGCGCCAGTGCCAAGCATCCTGCACGGTGTTGGGCTGTGAGCACAACCCCCATCTGTGGACGTCGGGCCCTCATACCATCCTCATGGAGTCGGTTTCTAACCGTTTGGAGGTCATTTTGCAGGGCTCTGGCAGTGCTCCTCCTGTTCCTCCTTGCACAAAGGCAGAGGTAGCGGTCCTGCTGCAAGGTTGTTGCCCTCCTATGGCCTCCTCCACGTCTCCTGGTGTACTGGCCTGTCTCCTGCTAGCACCTCCAGCCTCTGGACACTACGCTGACAGACACAGCAAACCTTCTTGCTACAGCTCGCATTGATGTGCCATCCTGGATGAGCTGCACTACCTGAGCCACTTGTGTGGGTTGTAGAGTCCGTCTCATGCTACCACGAGTCTGAAAGCACCACCAACATTCAAAAGTGACCAAAACATCAGCCAGAAAGCAGAAAGGTACTGAGAAGTGGTCTGTGGTCCCCACCTGCAGAACCACTCCTTTATTGAGTGTGCCTTGCTAATTGCCAATAATTTCCACCTGTTGTCTATTCCATTTGCACAACAGCAGTGAAATTGATTGTCAATCAGTGTTGCTTCCTAAGTGGACAGTTTGATTTCACAGAAGTTTGATTTACTTGGAGTTATATTGTGTTGTTTAAGTGTTCCCTTTATTTTTTTGAGCAGTGTAGTTTGCACTACAGCCTGTAACTGTAGAACTACAAAGTGCACTTATATGGTAACTGGTGAATACATACCACTGTTAAAGATGAGTAAAAAGAGTTTCAGGAAAGTTACCTTCGGTTGAGTATCTACAATTAAAAAGTTCCTATCAACTAGAACTGTAACAAATAGATGAGGCTGATGTTTGGATGAGGACCCAAACTCATTTTGACCCCAGGCACACTGAGGGTGGTGGTAAGAGAGACTAAAGAACCCTTAGGATCACTGTTGGAGAATTACTGAAATAAGTAGCATCTTGGGGTCAGCTGATATCCAAAACTACCATCAGACGCCACCTCTATACCAGGAGATTATTTAGAAGGCATGGCAGAAAAAAATCTTTCTTGCCCTCTAACCATAAACATAAGTTTGCTAAATGCAACTGGGACTGGAGCTGCATTCTACGGTCAGTTGAAACAAACACTGAGCTTTTTGGCAACAAACACTCACGGTGGGTTTGGCGAAAGAAGAAGAGTGACTCCACTGAAAAGAACCCGATGCCCACTGTTAAGTATGTTGGAGGGTCTGTGATGATGTGGGGTTGTTTTTCTTCCAAAGGCCCTGGAAACCTTACATATGATACATGGCATTATGGACTGAAATACCTATGAAATACTATGAAATACCAGGATACTTTAAATCAAAATCTGCCTGTAAACTAAAAATGGGCCATCAATAGATCTTCCACCAGAACAATGATCCAAAGCATTTATCCTGATCAACACAAAAATGGTTCACTGAACACAAAATCAAGCTTCTGCCATGGCCATCTCAGTCCCCTGATCTAAACCCCTTAGAAAACCTGTGGGGTGAGCTAAAGAGGAACGTGCACAATAGAGGACCTTGGACCCTGGACCATCTGGAGAGATTCTGTAAAGAGGAATGGTCTCAAATTTCCTGCTCTGTATTTTCCAACCTTAAAAAATGTTATAGGAGAGGTCAAAGTGCTGTTTTATTGCCAAAGGGAGGTTGTACAAGGTAGTAAGTACAGGGAAGCAAATAATTGTGGCACATGTATTTTATGGTTTTATTAAAATTAATTATTTCTTCATGAGGGAACTCTTTACTTCAAATAAAGATTGGGTTTTATATATATATATATATATATATATATATATATATATATATATATATATATATATATATATATATATATATATATATATATATGTATATATCATGTACCATATATATGTATATATGAAAATAACCATGTCATGAATTGTAAAGAAATGCCTAGTCTGCCAAAATGAAGCCATCTAAAAATCGCCTGAATGGACCCCGTGACCCAGTTGTGTCATTTTCCCATCTCTGCTGAGCGTCTTACTCTGTGGTCTCCGGCACTGCCTGTATGAGGAAGGTGACCCCATGAATGCAATAATATTCCTGCACTGCGAGCCCTGGCCACAAATTGACTCCATTATCTTTAATAAATGCTTTCGGTCTCTACCACTCTAATGTGGCTATGAGTGTGTACAGTGTGTGGCCCCCTGCAGGGGGAAGGATTGGTTTATAGTGTAGCCTTCTGCAGGGTGTGTGTCTCTCTTTTCCTCTCAGAGAAACAGCTCCAGTCCCAGTGGATTCATTCACAAGTGAATCATCAGCCTGAGACATTACCACTGAGCCTTGAATGCTGCACTTAACCCCCTGTGTGCTTCCTAACAATACCATCCAAGTGTTAGTGCAGCGCTGATTGTTTTTCTGTCTTTCTTTGTCATTTTTTGTGAACAACAGTTCAATTGAGGTTGTCGTCACACATGCAGCGAACAGATGCCAGACTCAGGTTTTTGACATAAATGGCCCATTTTGTGGAAAACAGAAACTTTAAAAAATGAGTGTAAACACTGCTAACATGTCGAAATTCTTGGCGTATGCTTTGGTGTCCAGTCCATAAATGGAAACTAGGCTGCAAAAATAGCTCTGTCTGGATTGTTTGTTTTTGTGATGTCACACATCAGCCTATTTACAACACTATAGCTTCACTCATTCATGAGGTTATAAGGAGGCAGTCAGAACAGAGCTTAATTACATTACCTTAGAGTCATTTTCCTGGAGTCGGGTATAAGCTCAGCTCTAGGCTTCACAGCTTTAGTCCAGGACTAGACTTAAAGGGGCACTCCAGCCAAAATTATAATGGTAACCAGTGCTAGATCAATTGTAAATATATTTACTTGCCTCCTACAGTGGTGCCACAATAAGAGAGAGATTTTCCAGTTTATAGACTCGAAGCTTCCTTCTGGTGATGTATCTCGGGTAAATGGGTGGGAACCTGAAGCACTTTTGGGCATAAAGACGGATAGTTTGAAATATTTTTGTCCAGCCCTGAAAGGCACGGAAACAAATTGCTTGTTTAAGGGGTAAAGCAAGTTTGAGAAATGTTCATGTAAAAATGAAATATGGCTGTTTTTGGTACAGAAATCAGCGCAAATATCATAAATGGACCTTAAAATAAAAATACAAGAAAATTGCACAATATGGCCTAATTAAATGAAATTTGACATCATATCACTGAAATCATGACCGTTTACCATTTTTTGTGCTATTTTGCATCATCGCAGCTGACAGAAAAGCGCAGAGGTCGATGATGAAATACAGCTATAAGGATAAGCATTAAGCTGTTAAGCGTAGCAGAATGCCTAGTGCTTGGGTAAGTGGTTGTTATGACTGAACAAGGTTACAGATGATGGAGGGATGCATGATTATGCTTGGAACAATGAAAAAATGATCTGACAACGTTCACTAATTCAAAAGAATTGAAGCTGGCACAGGCTTTGTGCCTGGTTTTCATATGTAGATCAGATTTTAAGGGAGTGCCAGTGAAACCTGGT
>NC_051219.1:36280413-36302913 GCF_015220715.1 Pygocentrus nattereri
TGGACCAACAAGGTAGGCATGTCTAATAGAGTGGACAGTGAGTGAACAGTGTTTGAAAACTCCACAAACACAACACACTAACATGGCATCACCACATCAGTGTCACTGCAGTACTGAGAATGGTCCACCAGCCAAATAATACCTGTGCTGTGGGGGTCCTGTGGGGGTCCTAACCATTGAAGAACAGAGTAAAAGGGGACTAAGAAAGTACACAAACAGATGGATTACAGTCTGTAACTGTAGGACTACAAAGTGCACCTATATAGTGGAGCTGAAACAATGGACAAGGAATGTAGAAACTATAAAATGCTCCTAATAAAGTGCTTGGTGAGTGACTGGTCCAATTAACTGGTTTACTGTTTATGCTCTTTTATAGACAATTTCTAATCTGCATACAAATCAACTAGTCATTGCTGCAGGGCAATCATCTGATCCTGAGTGTCAGAGTAGTACTAAATGTGTTTAGATGAAATAAGTACATCAGCAGCAGAGGTGGACGAAGTACACAAATCATGCACTTGAGTTAAAGTAGAGCTACCCAAGGTAAAATATTACTCCAGTAAAAGTAGAAGCCCTTACTCTAGACCTCAACTTGAGTAAAAGCACAGAGGTAATTGCCTTCAAATGTACTTAAGTATCAAAAGTAAAAGTACTAAAAGATTAATTATGTCTCTAATGTCCTGTTATCAGTTTTGTAACAAGACTCGCTTCATGAACTCATTTTAGGTGAAAATCCTCCAGTGTTTCTCTTGGTAAACCAGTCTTTTAATAAAATGTCATTAGTCTGATACTGATCTCTATTAAAATGATGTGATAGTGAGACACAAAACACTGAAGGCAAACAGTTTTCATCAGGGAGAACCGAGTGGCTCTGAAATCACTTTTACACACAAGCAAAGTTTCAGTTTAAGATTACTTTGTAACTTAGTTACAAGCTGAATAAAAACTTGCTTTAAACTCAGGTTCACAAATAAGTTTTCCTTTACTGTATTAATCTGTAACAAACTAACCGAAACTAATTTACTATAAAATGAAAGTGTTTGTATAAATTCAGAAAGAAACATGCCAGTCACAACTGCATGTGCGTACATATTTCTATATTGTGGTCTATTTACACAAAGTTAGGTTAGTTCCATCATTTAGGTGAACTTATGTATTTTTATGCTGCTGCACTGACGTTGAACTGTGTGCCTGCACTGGGTTGGTATGACCAATAGGTCAAAACTCTCTCAGAGTAAAGTGACCGCTGTGTCCCGATTGGTGCTCATGCTTTACACTTTTCGTTTTGACATGTTATGTTTTTATACACGCAAAAAACAAAAGGAACGACAGATTTTGAATAACGTAGTGTAGTAAAAGTAAGATTTGACTTGAAAATGTAGGAGTGAAAGTAGTCACCCAAAATGGAAATACTTAAAGTACAGATACATGAAAAAAAAAGTACAGTAATAAATTACATTTAATTATTACTGTCCACCACTGATCAGCAGTGTTCACACACTGTAATAGAACAAGCAGCATAATGCTTCAGGATTGTACAATATTGTAAAGTGGCAGCAGAGGGCAGTATAACCCTACAGAACATCATTAAACCTGCATATTGTATGCAGATTTTTTTGTATTTTAGTCTAACACAGCTCAAGAGCTAAGCCACATAGGAATAAACTGCTTTCTGACATTGTTGCTTCTAAATAACCATTTGAGACTGATCCAAGCTCATCTCAGGAGTAAATGTTTAGTTTTGGTTAAATGCCACCAAGCAAAGAGGACGCAAACTAGCCACTAGGTGGCACATGTGCCCTTGAACAGAGGAAGCCTGCAAGGCTGCAATCAATAGGAATAGCCCACTTCTCAATCAAGGGAGGGGGTGGGAACCCAGCAATGAAAGCAAATCAGTTTGAAAAAAATGTCAATATATTGAAGAGCACAACATTAGTGAGAACAAAGCAGATAAACAGCACTTGGACTGTAACAGCAATACATGGTTTTCTTAACCTCCTGATGCTTTGAACACGGGAGAGATACAGTATAGGTCTATATGGAACAGCCTCCCTTGATTATTCCACGTACAGGCCCGACCATGATACATGTTCAGCTGGCATCTGAGTAAACTGCCTGGGAAACCTTTGCCTATTCTTCATGCCCCACAGGCCTCAGGCAGTAGGGCATATCTTCTTACCAAACTTGGACCCAAGAGGTTTCATCTTCCCCTCCACTCATGTTACTGCCAAAACACACACCTTTCAACACAAAGACTGTACATTGTTTGACTTGTGTACCATCTTCATTACTGTAAACTGGATAGCCAGTGCAGATGAATGGATTTATATAAAACCACACAAGGTTATGTAAAGGAAGGGAAAAAAAAAAAAAAAAAAAAAAAAAAAAAAAAGACTACTATAACACTTCCAGTTGGAGTATAGTTTATTTGTTGGTATGCCACGCTTTACAGCAACACTACAGCTTTTCGAAGGCAACACAATGCACATACTCTGGGCTACACACCACAGCATACTGACCAACATGGTTGTTTACTAAAACACTCAGAGGACCAGTTTCACTACAACTCACAAGAAGCAAAACAAAGATCTCTTACAGAAACACACAGACATAATTAAAGGATCAGTGCTATTTGGGGTGCCAAAGCATAGAAGATGGGAGTATGTATTGGCACAGAAGCAGTGTGCCATAGCCTACAGACTTGGACCTTGAGTTTCAATGCCTTTCCAACCTCCCTCCATTCTGGAGAGGGTAACACTGCGTGGCTCTATGTGTGGGAGTGTGAGCATGTTACAGACACAAAGGCCCAAGAAAGACCTGCTCCTCAGATAGGCCTCCTGAAGTTCTTGCCGGCAAAGCGGGCCTTGTCTCCAAGCTCCTCCTCAATCCTGCAGAGCCAATTCAAAGAATGTAATAATAAGCACTATGTCCTCAACTACAATCAAAACGAGTAATTAACTCTGGCACAAACTCTCTTGCTATCAGTGCTCAAAAGGTAGTCACATTCTGAGTACAATGATATTGTTTTTTCATTACTTAGCAAGCCATTTATTTATTACTTCACATTAATCAGAAATTAGAATAAACAGTAATAAATCAGGTTTTCTAGCTAAAACTAAAATGGTAGAGCATGAAAATTAATATGTAAAATGAAATAAGGCAAGTAAAGAGTACTCAAACGTTAGTAAGAGTTTCTTTCCGTTGCTTAGTATTTTGTATTTTATTTAGACTAATAGATCAGATATTGTTGCATCTCATTTCTTTGGCATGACAGCTTGAAGACGTCTAGGCATGGAATGCACAAATTTGCAACTGTTGCTCAAACAGGCTTGTTGGATTTTCTCTTTTGGATGGTCAGAGCATGGCAGGCTTTGAACAGTTCCTGTCTCACCATGTCTTCAGTGCAAGTTTTACCCTTGATTGACATTTTCAATGTATCTAAACTTCACATACTGCTGAAATTATGCATTTTCAATTGAACTGAATATATTAAGACAATTTACTTAATACCTTAAATCAAATAGTTTATAAAAGACATGATAAGAGTAGCAGGACTATGAGTATATACACTTGCTATAGTGCTACAAAGAACCCATATACCAAATATACAGCATATCATTACATTTATATATGCTTGCTTTTTTTTTTTTTTTTAAACCAGTAGCTGAGAGTTACCCCACCTTAGCAGCTGATTGTACTTGGCCAGACGTTCTGATCGGCAGGGGGCGCCAGTCTTGATCTAATTAGGGAACACATACACAGAATAAGGCTAATTGCAGATGTGTCATTCATTTGAACTAAAACAGTTGGAGCTGAGAAGTTGCTCTCTTACCTGGCCAGTGCAGAGGCCAACCACCAGGTCAGCAATGAAGGTGTCCTCAGTCTCTCCAGAGCGATGGCTGACCATCACACCCCAGCCATTGGACTGTGCAAGCTTGCAACTACACAATGAAAAATGAGAAAGGAAGATGAGAGAGGAAGCATTTCTCAGTCCAGGTCCTGGGTTCTATCAGACCATCCCACATTTTTGCCGTAACCCAGTGATCTGGAATCTGGGATAAAGGGAAAATGTGGAACTGTCACAAGGGCCCCAAGGACTGGGTGAACAAACATGAGCTACATAACCTTAAAACCATGTATAAGGGGCTGCAAACACAAAACATTTGTGGACACTCACGCCTGCAGGGACTCCATGACAGAGCCGATCTGGTTGACCTTGAGCAACAGGCAGTTGCAGGCCTTGTCTGACACGGCCTTAGCAATGCGCTTGGGGTTGGTCACAGTCAGGTCATCACCCACCACCTGGATGCTTGTGCTGCCGGTGAACTTGGACCAGGCCTCCCAGTCATCCTGGTCAAAGGGATCCTCGATGGAGACAACTAAGCAGGAAAAATCATTAGTTATTAAGTTAGAGCACCACTGGAATGCACAAGTGGGGTCTAAAAGCAAAAACAAATGTTCATATGAATATATGACATAGTACAATGAAAGTAAGCTATATTTAAGGACATATGACATGATAAATCCTTTAAAAACAATGTGGTATTTGTGTCTATATCCAGTATGTATTAGGAGCCATCTTACATTAAATATAAACTGTACAGAGCATATGTAAGCACCCAGGCTACAAGGAGGGAGGCAGTGTGTGCTCAAAGCCATACAGTGATAAGCTGAAGTATATTAGTATGCTCCTTTAAGTTAACCAATTAAATCTGGGTCTGCTCAAACTCTCCACAAGGTCTCATATTTCATAGAGTAGCTGGTTAATATGCATTCTGAACATTCTTGGACTAATTTCTTTGAAAGTCTAAATATTTGGAACCATGTCCCATAGCAACTATGTAAACTGGGGGGGGAAAAAAAAAAAAAAAAAAAAAAAAAAAAAAAAAAAAAAAAAAAACACAAACCACACACCACCCAGTGCTATTAGGTCTATAGCCAAGTGAAACCAACCTGGATAATCCTTCACAAAGCTCTTGTAGAGGTCAGCCAGCTGGTCAGGAGAGATGTAACGGCTGGGGTCATCAGGTGACTTAAAGTCCAGGTCATACTTGCCGCCCTTGTAGAACTCTGATGCAGCCACATCCATGCCAATAACAATCTTGTCAGTGTAGCCAGCCTTACTGATGGCCGTCTTCAGCAGCTCAAGAGCTGGAATTGAAATAAGGAATTATATAGCGACAGACATTTAGGACACATTTAAAAAGAATCACTTGTTCATGACTGTGGCATCTGTCCACTGCATTTAAGTGTGCTGAAGGACATTAAGAAACCAGACTACTAAATTACATTGCAATATTCTTTTAAAGAACAGCCTGTCTAAACACAAATGAGATACATGAGCCATCAAATGTTATTGCCATGATATGATCATATAATAATCTGACAAATTATGGTATTCAGGCTGGAGTGTTAACAGCAGCACAGAATACTCTTTAGCTGACAGTGAGGTCCAACAGCTGAGAGACACTCAGCACTCTCAGCACATCTACACCAAGAGCAGGTTTCAGTGCAGGTGACTGGCTGGCCTACAGCCACTTCAGCTGCACTACTGGGGCCAGGCCTGAATTTAGAAGCCATCTGCTGCTTCAGGGAAGGAATTCCCAACTACAGTACTAAAAGCACTAAGTTTAGGGACTAAGGGTAAACTTACACTGTGCTGAGAGAGCCTCACAAAGAAAGCTCACATTTTTAAAAAAGGTACATGATATCAAATACACACACACACAAAATGTTACAATAATCATTCTAATTATTTGGCACCAACAATTCTCATACATGTTCTAAAATTTCATACATTATTGTAAAACTTGATTAAATAAATTACCTAGCAGCAATTGACATGAAAACTTAAATATAACCTTAAATTGCATTTTTCTATAGTGTCTGGGATAATGCGAGTTACTGCTTATTCACAATCAGAAACGTGGCACACAGTGACCAGCAGCAACACTGAACATTCCACAGCAGCAGCAAATCAACCACGTGAAACATTACCCTCTTTGTTTTCCAGAATGTTGGGAGCAAAGCCACCCTCATCTCCCACATTGGTGGCGTCCTTTCCATACTTCTCCTTGATAACGTTCTTCAGGTTGTGGTAGACCTCAGCACCAATGCGCATGGCCTCTTTGAAGCTGCTGGCCCCAATAGGCAGGATCATAAACTCCTGCATGGCCAGCTTGTTGCCAGCATGAGAACCACCGTTGATAACGTTGAAAGCCTTGGGAGCATAAACGGCTCTATTAATGGTGTGCCAAAACTAGTGTTTGAAAACAATGGCAAAAGAACAGACCAACCCTAAGAGAGGGGTGGAAATATTTCTCTGGCAAGAGTACAAGGACAGGAATATCACAGCAAAAGCTTACAGGGACTGGGAGGATGACCTCTGGGTTTCCAGCGAGGTCAGCGATGTGGCGGTAGAGCGGGACGCCTTTCTCTGCAGCTCCAGCCTTGCACACAGCCAGGGACACACCCAGGATGGCATTGGCACCGAACTTTGCTAAAGAATTAGAAAAGCAACAAATCAAAACATGCAATAAACTGTGTGGTTCCCCTGGTCACAACTTTTCACATTCTAGTCACTAAAAGTATAGAGTCTGTGACCCAAGTCGCTACGTACCTTGGAGATTTCTTAAATTAAATAAGGTGTTGCCCTGTGAGCCATCACTGTAGTAGATAAACAGCTTGTGTGTGTGTGTGTGTGTGTGTGTGTGTGTGTGTGTGTGTGTGTGGAGAGATATAGGTTTTTGGTATTAAATGTGTGTTATTGTAAATATAATGTATGTGTCATAAATATGTTTCTATTATTTGAGTGAACAGCACTATTTGCGCATCATATCTGTGTCACTGGAGGAAACAACTGCAAAAAATATTTTATAATAGCAAAAAAAACCCAAAACATACTGATATATATGCAGGAGCCACTTACATTTGTTGTCTGTGCCATCCATATCAAGCATCAGTTTGTCAATCTTCTCCTGCTCCAGGACAGACACGCTCTGTTTGATAAGAGACAAGTCATAAAAATAATCCACATCAGCAAACCTTAGAGCAAAAGTCAGGGTTAAACACACAGCAGTCACCTCAAGGCTTGTGCAAAAAGGTTGTTAAAAGTGTGCACAACACAGATTAGGAGGAGAACAGAGGCATTAAAAGGAAGAAAAAAAAAAAAAAAAAAAAAAAAATCATACTTGCAGTGTTTTGATCAAAACTAAGTCTGTCTTTAGAAACAACAATTTTCTGTCCTTCCACACATTCAGTAAACAGTTTTCATAACACAGAGCAAGACACTCAAGTAAGAACATGTAAACAGAGTGGCTATATAAATTACAATCAAGGATAAGCCACTGTTCTATTATTACCTTAAACATTACCAAACACCTGGAGTCATCTACAAAAAGCACACACTTATGTTAGTCAAAAAATAAATATTCCTACCTGGCTAACCAGAGCAGGTGCAATTGTTTTATTGATATGCTCAACAGCTTTTGAGACACCTGCAGGGAACAAGCAGACCATCACTGACCCAAGTAGAGGGCAACATGCAGAGCCGGCACAAGACAATCACAGAACAGGCCCTTCCAGTGACGGATCTTTAGGGATGAAAATTTCTCAGGACGTCTGTGATCATCTGTAAATGCCTACTGTGGTTAGTCGTGAGCACAAACTCAACACTTCATGCTCTGGTATTATCACAAGGGTGCGATGACCCTCGCTTCAGTTACAGCACACACTCATTTACCTGATTACACAAAGCTGGGGCCAAGAACTCATTTACATATTTTACAGCTCTTTTCACCCCTGACAGAGGAGAAGAAAAGATGTGGAGTCAGAAGAGACTGAGAAGGAAAGGAGACAGAGAAAGAGGAAGAACAGTGCTATGTCTAGGGAGACCTGATAATACCTAAAGAAGTAATTAAATAAAGGCTGGCTGAATATAAGAGGCAGGCAGAGCTACACTAACAGTTTCTAAATAATCCATATGATTATCACTAGATACAGCAAATGGCTTGTTCAATACAACAAACTATAACATCAACACAGTCTATAGGGTCCTGATTTAATGTTCTATTCATTCACTCATTTATTACATACACAAATGTTAATGCAAGTATCACATGGCATAGAATTGCATTATAATAACAGTAATAATATATTACACTACTTACACTATAACAAGTTAAAATGTCATTTACCCCCCCCCCTTATAAAACGTGTTGACTATATAACATTTAAAACTCAAACTTAAGTCTAATAGATCATTTGTGTCTGTAATTGGTATTTTGCATTAAAACAACTGATTACCTTTGCCCAAATAACGGGTCTTGTCATTGTCACGGAGCTCGAGGGCCTCATAGATACCAGTGGAAGCACCGCTGGGCACTGCAGCTCTGAAGAGACCTTGGCAATGAATAAAATAAATATATGAATAAGATTTTACACTAAAAATATTAGCTATAGCCCTACAGACAGACCCAGCCCACACACCAGCCAGTAGTCAACGACTGATTTTCCCACAATTCCCTTCCCTCACTGGAATGACGTACTCGGTGAGGTCACAAAAATGTCTTCCACATGAAGGACACACAAACCCCACCCCCACTCCTAGACTGCAGAGAAGAGGTTACATAACAGCTCTAGCGACGTATACATTTTTAGGAAAGGGTGCTGATTCCATGTTCGTGTTTTTTTTGTTCATAAAAATGTCTAAATCATCTCATTGTCAGGGAACAAATCCCCACAGAAGTCACTAATCCACAAGAATACTCCTTTACAAGGTCAGCTCTTGTCCTGAACAAGGCGGAGGGGTTTTCCTCCAGTGCAGCCTACTGTAATGTGAACAGATCTGAGGATGCCTGACTTGCCAACACATTCCGGCTCAACCACGTGTGTCAAATCTGCATGTGCAAAAATGTTATTCAGTGTGCTCAGCTAAGTGAAAATCGCAGCAAAGCCAGTGTCAGAGTCTGCAGATCAAAATGGATTTAGAGCTTAACCAAAGAAACGTTAGTGATTTGGGCCATGAGTCTTAGTTTTAAAAATTTATCTGTGCCACAAAGCCATTGTTTGACTATTCATAATACATAGTCAATCTAAACACACAGGTGTGCCTTAATCCAGTGCTGGGATGACTGCTTCTAGATATCAGCAAAAGGAATTAAATGTTTTTGGAAAGACCACCTTGTGTACCAGTTTTTAAAGTGTATATAACTATATAACTTAAGTCTGCAAAAAGACCACAAATATAATCAAACCAGAAAAGTTATTTATGCCACCATAATATTCACTGATGTACTGTGCAAAAAGTCTTGTCTTTGCTTATTAACATTCATCATGTCTATAATGAGTCAGTCTTTCGTCAGTACTAATTCTGAGTCACAGCACAGTGAATTTGTATTAATTGAACCAAGTGCATAAAACCAGGAAGGCAGCATGATTGCTATGTGCAAGGCTTGCAATGTCAAGAGTAGGGGTGCAGGAAAAACTTGATTCTTTAGATGCATCGCAATACAGACGTGAACGATTCTGAAACAAATAAAATGTCAAATCGATTTTCTAAATATTTAATTTATACCTTAATGTTGACAGAACGTAAAAGGCAGAACTTGGAAGTGGGTATGTGCAACGCCCGGACAGTCTGTGGCAGCACATAACAAAAAACACATGGATGAGCAAAAAAATCCAACCGGCTCGGCATTAAAAGCCAGGTTAAGTCAGGAGTCACAACCCAAATGTTAAGAGCAGCCATTTTGTCTTTTGACTTTTCAACAAAGTCAAACCACCTTGGGAGCCACATTTATTGTCCAGTATGTCTCAGTGTGTGTTGATGTGCTAGTATAGGCTAAAAATTATAAACGAGAACGCAGATTTACTTCGCTCTGCTTTAACCTTTATCTATGGCCACTTTCCTCCATCTCCACCAGAAAACTCAAAACTAGACGTTTCTTGTAAAAAAAAAAAAAAAAAAAAAAAAAAAAAAAAAAGTCTCAACATTCAACTGTTTTACGAGGGTGAAGTCGCTTCTTATTCTCCAGATTCTCATAATGCATTTACATTATGGATCATTACAAATACTTTGCTTTACCAAGTCAAACAAATCCTGTACAGGGGAAAAACAAAACAAAAATATATATAAAACTATTCTACTGCTTTAAACACTACAGACTATTGTGTTAAATAGGGCATCACTCTTAAATGCAGCACAACAGGAATATGCAGTTATTGCACTAAATCTAAATGAGGTGATTGTGTTTGCTAACTGATCCAGTTAACATGAAAAATCTGGTTGAGAATGAAGATGCCTACCACACCACCCCACCTCAGCAAAAATAGCTCATGGCTCAAAAACAGAAGAAGGCTGAGCCACCAGTCAAACTGCAGGGAAAGAGGCTCCCCCAGTTTCCAGTGCGTCGTAAATGGAGCCCCATGCCTCCATTATTAGCTATTCACTGAACTTCATTAACAGTCTGATCATTTGGTATCAGCTCAACTGCTGTATTGTTCTAGACAGCCATGCATGAAAAAGCTGAACAAGCTTGAGATAACTCCCGTTTCAGAGACAGGTTTGTCTCTTATGGCTTCTAACTTCCAGCATTATTCCCTCATAATGGACAATGATACTTTAAAATGAACATGTCAAGTGACTGAATAAAGTCAATTTACAAACTTGCTATAAACCACTACAGCAAAACTGTAGGGTACAGTAAGATGTAACGTAAATAAGATGTGTAGTCAGTATATACCATTTTCCAGTGAGCAGCAACGCAATCCAAGCTGTATACCATTACAAGGGCTATTTTTAAACCGTCTACCCCCTGATCTGCCTCTTTCAGGCTACTGGACACCACACTGATGAGGCAGAGCAGTTTGGCTGCTTAGTCTCTTGAAACAGCCACTGTATTGAGCATGTGTAGTGCCCATTCCCAACACATTAAAGTAATGTGCCCATCTCAGCCTTTGCATTGACGACTGCTGTGATGGACTGTTTCATGCTGATTTAGGAGACGTCTACATCCTTGAGACTGTTAGACGTATGAAGCACCAGCAAAATTATGTGGATTTAAGGAGAGACCGAGAGGACCTGTTAATGCATTTTGAAGTCAAAGTTTTATTTAAACTGAGAGCTAGACTTAAACACAGTGCTCGAAACAGGCTAAACTGCTCTTCCATTAATACTCCGTGTTAGGCTTTGCTTTGAAGTATTTACTTCACAGTATAACAAAATGAACATAAAAGAATTCTTACTTGGACACCTCCAAGTTTTTGTAGATCTGCTTTAAGCAGTATTAAACCCATGGTGAGAATAAGAACGTGTGGTAACAGTAGAGGAAACCACATTATGGCACAAGAGGAAATTAGTTTATTGCTTCAGTACACGGAAAAATAGACACTCCTTAAGTCTACATTTCAACTGTATGTTACCTTTCTTAGTGTAGAGATCAACCTCAACTGTGGGGTTTCCACGTGAGTCGAAAATCTCACGAGCGTGGATCTTCAGGATGGACATGTTGCAGGATCTGGGGAAAAAAAAAAAAATTAAAAAAAATTTTTTTACACTACCTTACAGAAAAGAGTAGCAGGGTATGCGAAAAGGGAAAAAGCAACATGACTCAGTTCAGCCTACATGTGTGATTCACTCTAGTAAAGAAACCACTCAGCTATGGAGGGACTGACTCAATGAAGGTGGTCTTTTTCCTGAGTTACATCAGCACACGTTTTCTCCTTCTCACTAGGCAGCCATTAACAGGTCTCCGCTCCAGCCAAGTTAAGACAGGCATAGGATTTAAAACTCTACTCTCAAGTCATGAAGGCCTTATGATATCAACTTACAGCATATTGGCGCAGAACTCATACACAGTCACAACCACAGATGTGCATGAGTCAGCAATATGTATTAGTACCTTTTCCCCTCCCTGAACAAATAAAATCACTATACAACAGGTGCATTTTCCAAAAACTAACCACATGTGAAGGCACTAATAGTATTGTTCATTTTCCACTGTTGGAGCCATTTGTACCACACCACATGACATACAATACCAGAACTGGAAATCAGGCCTACAGCTCAAAAACAGGGACAGGAAGGTACCATTTAAGAAACAAATGATCAGGATTATAAAAAAAAAAAAAAAAAAAAAGTCACTACATAATGGGATTTTTAGACCAATTTCATAAATGTTAAAGGGACCAAAAATTGACATTGACAAGTCAAGTATGATGCTAACAAATCCATCACATACACATGAATTACAGCTGGACCAACTTAAAATCCTGTGGCCTTAAATGTCAGTGGAAATTTGCCACCGGCCACTACACAGCAGGCTGGGCTAAGCCAGAGACGGACAGCAGCAAATGCTCCAAATGCTCCTGAGCCCGTACAGAGTGCACTGCTTTAACTGGGCAGTTCGGATTTAATGGTAGAGGAATGTGCAGAACGTTAACTGATCATTATGAAAGTATAAACAATTATACTTTAAACTACACCATCCCACCCAGGAGTAAACACCTTCAAATGCACTTGGGTCTGATCTCAGCCTACGCTCTTCCACTGAGGCTGTAAACTAACTGTGACAGTTCAAGTTTCAAGATTGTCACTCGCACATGTCAGGACATTTATGCATTGAAATGCTTGTGATGAGGCTCAGGCAACCACTCTACAGAAAGTAAATAAGTAAAAGTAAAATAAATTGAAATATTAAATATTCACAAAACAGAGAAAATATACTCAAAATATAAAGACAATATATATATATATATTTAAAGTGACTGTTACTGTTCTTTAAAGCAACATAGTGTTAGTGTCCATAGCAGAGATGATATAATATTAATGATAATGACAGAGTGACTGAGTGAAATGGTAACTGGGGAAGGTCCCACAGCTTCACAGCTTGTTCAGAAGCCTGACAGCTTGGGGGTAGAAACTGTTCATTAACCGGGTTGTTCTAGCCTGTATGCTGCGGAATCTCCTGCCCGATGGCAGGATGGTGAACAGGCGGCGTGCTGAGTGACGCAGCCCAAAAAAGGCAAGATTACAAAATCAGTAACTACGTAAAAATTAGGCCGTTAGATTTGTATCTTACAGGCGCCCTCCTACTGCAGGCCCACTGCTGGACCTGAACGACACACGTCTGAAGATCCTCTTCAGGACAACTTTCGGTCGTTTAAACGCGTTAAACACGGAAACTGCGGAAATGAATCGAACGGATTAGTAGAAAACGCTCACGTGCAACCGAACGTAAGTAATTCAACAGAAACATCCGTTAGCGACCGTTAACATTCAGATTCGGGAAGCTTACGTTTGCCACGGTACGTTCCAGAACGTTCTGAATTTATGAAACGTTCTAATAACTTAAACACAACGATTCCGGAACGTTTCACCAAACGCGCCAAAAAAACGTCCAGTTCTCACCCTTCACTGACAGAAGGGCCATAAATGGACAGCTCCGAGTGAGGAGAGGAACTTAAAATATCATCCTGGAGGCTAAAAGTCAAACCGAGCGGCGGATACCCTCACAGGAAGCGGATAAGAGCATCATGAGTCACTCTCACAGCGCGCTAAGAACGTCCATCATCTTGCCAAAAATGACTTAAAGGGAAAAATGACGGAAAGCTGCTCTTAGGAGCTCTAAAGCGATAACCAACGATGTTTCCTCGACAAAAGTGTCTGCGGACAAGTGCCGAGCGCGGCTCTCACCTTCAAGTAGCTGTGTGGAAGCGAAGCTGCGTCCTCACTCTCCGCCGCTGCAGCGAGCACAGAGAACTGATGGCTGCGCTGCTGCCTCCTGATAGGCGGAGAAAACAGCCAGGAAGGAGCCCACGTGCCCAGTTCTGAGCGATGTGATTGGCCAGGCTGGTCTCACGCGGTATGCTGCGGCACGTGCATGGAGAGGCGCACGTCTCCTGCAATCACGACCTCGCCTTATTACAATCCTACAGGCGCAGCGTTTACCATGAAAAACATATTGTTTTGGGTTATTGAACGGGGCGCCGTGGCTCGGATTGCACGGACATAACTTTACACGATCGGATTTGCGTCGGAAAGCCAGGCAGACTGGAGTTTTCTGTGATGTCCGTACTGCGGAGAGGTGTACGTGACGTGCGGCAGCTACAAACGGCGCCGCGTCACCGTGACTACCCACTACTTCCGTATGAAAGAGCTGCTGTTCACGTTTCACTGCTGCTCTGTGTCCAGTAATTCCATTAACCTTACCTGTCATTATAATAGGCCGACCACACGTTTGTGACTGCGTCTATTTTAAACTGCATGTAGAACACATGACAGAATAGTCCTAGAACCCAGGATTCTTCCTGGTTCACGGTGACCGGATGATCTACTGGTGCACTGATGCTTCTCACTGGTAGTGGATGCAGAGTGGATGTTGAATGGCCTGTGTACAGTGTGATGGCGATGGCTGTAGACACCACTCCACCGTTCTTTCTAGCCAACATGTATTAGCATATATATTATTTTTGTGTTTATTTGTCTCACAGCCTACTTCAGAATAAATGGCACAAGGCGTCCCTGGCATGTGTGCACATCCATGCTCTTTATTTATTTGGGCTACATGTCAATAGATTTCACAGTGTTTAATGTATCTCACTGTAAAAAGCATTTACTGCTGATCAGCAATCACCAACCCTGGCCCTGAAGATCTGTGTTCTTACTTAGCTCATCCTAGGTTTAACATGATTATCCTCCCTTTTACCCGATGCCAATACAACTGATCCAGGATCCTATCAAGGACTTCTGAAGAGGTTAATTAGCTGGAGCAGATGTGGCAGATTGTGGTTGCAGTTAGACTCCACAGGAAAGTAGATCTCCAGGACTTTGTTCGGTGACAACTGTTGCAGATATATGGTGAATTTCCTAATGAGTCTTAATGAAACCCAGTTATACTCTCCTATACGCTCTCCTAAGGACTCTTATGGGATGTTCCATAGGATTTCTAATAGGATTCCTGGAGGATGTCCAATAGGACTCCTATAGGACAGTAGATCTCAAAACAGTCCTCAGGGACCCCAGATGGTCCACATTTTGGCTCTGTCCATATGTGTTGCAAATTAGGTTGGAGGAAAAGTCTGGACAGTCTGGGGGTCCATGAACACCAGTTTAAGAACCACTGCTCTAAGATGTCCAACAGGTTTCCTATAGGATGTCCACTAGGTTTTCTGTGAAAAGTTCAATAGGATTCCTAGTAAATGTCCAAAATAGGATTCTTATAGGTTGTCTAACTCCTAGGACGTCCTATACGATACCCAATAAAGTTCCTAAAAGATGTCCCGTAGGTCCCATAGGTACTCAGTCGTTTTTCAATGGCTCTTTAATAAAATTGTTCTGTATAGAACCATGAACATTCAAAGAACCATTTCCGTGATTAAAGGATTCTTTGCATCGTGAAAGCATTCTTCAGATTGATGGAGAATGTGCTGTAGACGGTTCTATATAGAAACGTTTTGAAAAGGGTTCTTTATAGCTCCCGAAATGGTTCTTCTACTGTTATAATGTCAAGCTTGTAACAATAGGAGAAGTTGGTGCTATGTAGAACCCTTTTCAAAAAAGTTCTATATAGAACCATCTAAAGAACCTTTGAAGAACCATTGTTTCTAAATGTAATGATGTCAAACAGTATTCCTACAAGACTTTCGAAGGGACTTCAGTAGGAATGGCAAAATATGATAAAAGTCCTTTAAAATTGCCACATTTTACTTTAAATCCTTTAAATAAATCTATTTAAATCCTTTAAGATTAACAAATGCAAAGTCTATTAATCCAACACATTTTATTGATATGCCAAATTTCTACAGACAGATTGAAAAGTAGGCAGATACTAACCCTTAGGGAAAATCTGGATACAACTTATAACAGCAGTGGAAGAACATGAGAAACAGTAACACACAGTTACATCTACTACATTTAGACATGCAAAGACAGTCAGTGTACTAACATGACATAATGAGAAAAGTTCAATCGACTTAATTCGGGGTCCATTAGTAGCAGACTCTACATGTTCAGAACAGCCTGGACATAAAATGTATCCTTTAAGTACCTTTCAGAATAGTATGCAACATGGATAGCCTGCATGGATAGCCTGCATGGTTAGCCTATTCATCCATTCACTCAGCACTGTTTTATGTCAGATTTTCCCCACTTGAGGGTAATTCCCCCTTTGCTCATTTAGGAGCTTCTGTTTGAGGGCTGGGATTTCTCCACGGCTCTTTCTGGTTTCTGTGATGCTGTCAGTGGTGCTGTGGGTGTGCAAATCCGAGCACCCTCTATGGCCGCCTGCTGCAGTGGGTCACCTTGAGAAAAATCCATTCTGTAAGTGCGCCATCTGGTGTTGGCTCTGAGAATAGCAATGCAGAAGGGATTTCCTGTCGAAGGGCATTTTTCTCAAGCTCCCTCCCACAAGCAGATGTGTAGCTGAACTAAAACAATGAAAATCAGCCAGTAAGTCCAGCTGATATAATAGAAAAGGGGCACATAATAGATAAGTAGTATTATATTATATTGAATTAGATCTCATCATATTAAATTAAATTACGTTACAATGGAATAAAAATGCTTACATCAGTGGTCTCCAACCCTGGGAGACCCTTGCCACACCTGCTTTGTCTAATCGACCTCTTTTCCAATCCCTGATTGGCTGGATCAGATGTATTAGAGATAGGTAAGGGGTGGGCAGCTTATGGGATACAGGTTGGAACTAAACTCTGCAGGACAGTAGCTCTCCGAGACAAACATTGGAGACCACTGTTTACATAATAATGTTACATAATGTTACATGATGCATTATAAGTTGGATCATAGCTCGCCATGTCGTATAATTAGCTGTGAGTTGTAAAGCACATGTTAAATGTGTGTATAATCTAAGACCTTATATACATTGGAAACTAAGGAGGGGGAAGGAGGAACAAGAGGACTTTGAGGAGGGGTAAGGAGGGGTTGTAGACAGGGATATGAATAGAGATATAAAGGGTTGAGATGGGGGGGTGGGGTGATGGTATCACCTTAAGCTTGTGAGATGAAGGTTATTTAAATACAAAAACAGGGAGGGGGCAAAGTGAGAGTGTGACAGTTATCACCATTTTGGCAAGCAAAAGACCATTTGCTAGAGCTCTACAATAAACATGGTTAAGATGATAAGAAAATAGCACAAGGGAAAACAACATACATTGAGAATATTTTCTCTCAACTGCAATACAGTAAGGGAGGTTTCATAGGTTTAGTTGAAGTTTAAAGTGCGAGGTCTCCACTGTGGTTGATGAGTACCACAGCTCTAGGGTAAAAGCTGTCAGCATGTCCGGTTGTGCTAGATTTGATGGCTCTGAATCTTCTACTACAGGGGATTGGCTGTAAGAGATGCCCAGGATGAGAGGGGTCAGCTGTAATTTTGATAGTGTGCTTCATCGCCCTGCTGTTGTAGATGTCTTGAAGCAATTACTTGGTCTTGTGAGGTGGAAGAAGCAAACCAGATGCTTCTGGATGATGTGAGGATGGTGAAAGCTGAGTCAAACTGGAGACCATTGCCATTGCTCTCACTCTTCATGCTCCTAGATATGGTTGTTCCCAGGAACTTGAGCGACTCCACAGAGCCATTGATGTTGAAGGGGGTTTAGACAGGGGGCTTGCGCCTCAAGGAGACCAGCTGCTCAACTTCCTTTATGTAGGCAGACTATGGGGACCACCACAGTTGTGTCATCTGCAAACTTGAGGATCTTCAAAGCTGGTTTCTTCAAGACACAGTCATTGGTATAGAGAATGGTGAGAAGGGGTATGAGCACACAACCGTGTGGAACTCTACCACTGAGGGTCCGAGGGTCTGATATATGCTTTCTAAGCTGCACCTCCTGTTTCCTTTGCTCCTGTTTGTGAGGAAATCTATAACCTACTGCCAGATAGGGTCTGGCACAGACAGCTGGCCTGCTGCAGCTCAGGCACTGTGGTGTTGAAAGCAGAACTGAAGTCCACAAACAGGACTGTCGAGATGCTGTAGCATGAAGTGCAGGACCAAGTTGACCATGTTTTCAACAGACCTGTTAGTGCAGGGGCTAGGAACCAGTCATCCACCTCTTCAAGCTTCTACATAAAAAGGCATTACAGGTGTTTAACAAGTTCTTTACTATATAAAGTATATTTTTAAAACTCATACAGGATGGAAGGGACTGGCAGGACATGGTAAGGTATAATAAGTCTTCAAAGAAGTTTATCACTATTCTATCATTATTATTTTAATAGTAAATAAACTGCAGGCTCATACACAGACCTTAAAAAAATACTTTATGTGGTAACAAGTAAATTAATTAGTTTTATTTACCTGACGAGCCATTTTTTACAGTGTATAAAAACTCAAAAGACAGGTTTATGAGTCAAAAGGGGAATATTTCAATGTAATCTTAACCGCTAAAGCTTTCATATCACGCTTCAAAGATATGCGATTTAATCAGGATTACAGTTGCCTGGTTTTCCATCAGTTTTCAGAAGGAAAGCAGGTCTAAACATACCTCAAAGTGTACCAGAATCTGGAGAAGGAGGTAACTGAAAGAACAACCTGAAAGCCACCTTTTAAGAGAAAGCAAAGGGTACTACTACATTAGAGTTGTGAATAATGTGGGTGATTTCCAGAAAGAACGTGTTAACCGACTGACTTAAGTTTTTGAGGCTTTTATGAAAGGAAAGACTGGTCATTGTGAGAAACTTGAGAGTAAGACTTTTTTTTTTAATTATTAAGACATTTTACTTTAAATCATCTGCAGCATGGCTTTGGTAGTGTATATGCTTTTTAGATAATGTAAAACACAGTGAATTTTGAAAGCCCTACGCTTTGGATCTCGTCTTCCAGATTGAAGCCAAAGTTGAGGGCATGAGCTCATGCAAAGAAAATGCCTTTAGTCAGCAAAACCTCAAAATATTAATTTTAATCTTTAGTCTAACAGAATCATTTTAAGCTCAGAATAAAGGTAGAGAGAGCAGCTTATATGTCACCCAGTTATAACCTGTCAAATATAGACAGATCAAATAAAAAATGTCAGTTATTGCTTGGTTTATCTTGTGATGTCATGCTAAAATGAAAGGTCTGCATGCTTTTCACGGCAGCATTAGGTCAGTGTCTGTCAGGTGTTATAGCTGTCCTACTCCTGAATGATGTAGTGACCACAAAGGCCAAATGACTATATGGGAACTATATGTTCTCACACCTTGGCTGCAGTGATTGACGTCCATCGGTTAAAGACACGTACAGAACAGAGAACACACATACATATGCTATATTGCTAAACTCATCTACCTTCATAACACATATGAACTTGAGTGACATTCTTAACGCATAGGGTTTAATATGATGTCGACCCACCCTATGCATATACAAATATACAATGTGCCTCAGACTTTCAGACAACACTGTGTGTGTGTATATATATATATATATATATATATATATATATATATATATATATATATATATATATATATATATGTGCAGGGTGAGTCAAAAGCCACAGGACACCATTTTATTTTTTATTTTATTATTGACTTTTATCTCTGGGGTCATCTCAAACAAATTGTGTATACTGAGAAAATCCACAACAAACACTACCTTCAGCACTGCATCATGGAGGCTTGTGACAGCATTTCTCCATTTCATAACAATTGGATCTGGCGCCTTCAGCTCTGTGTTCATCACCAGGGACAGCACATTGAACACGTCAAATAATTATGCATATGTATATGGTTGAGTTGCTGTTGTTCCCAATCGCTTCCACTTTGTTATAATAACACTGACAGTTGATTGTGTAATATTATAGTAAGGAAATTTCATGACTGGACCTGTTGCACATGTGGCGTCCTATAATGGTACCATGCTGTAATTCACTGAGCTCTTGAGAGCGACCCATTGTTTCATAAGTGTTTGTAGAAGCAATCTGCATGCCTATGTGCTTGTTTTATACACCTGTGACCGTGAAAGTGATTGGAACACCTGAGTTCAATGAGCTGGATTGGTGAGTGAATACTTTTGGCAATATAATGTATTTTTGTCATTTTTTCATCTGAAAAAATCTACTGTTCCATTTTGGTACACACACACACACACACACACATAAATACATATGCTGTATATATTTGCTTTGTTCTATAAACCATCTCACCAATCTTTTCAAAATAAGAAATTATTATGTTTTGCTGTACTCGATTATTTGTATTTATTCATATGATAAATGGTGATTTTACAAGCTTTGCACAGTACTGCATGCATGTACATGTATGCCTCATCCATACTACAGGATGCTTTGCAACCATAGACCATAAAACATAAAACAGGAGGCTATGCAGCAACGCATTTAACTACGCAGAGACAGTTTCTGACAGCACTACATAAACAGTGAGAGAGCAACACATAAACAACACATTCAAAGTCAAAGTCAGAGCACAGGGATACAAATGAGCCCATAGTGAAAATTTGAATACTGATACAGAGGAGACACACAGAACTTCAGGCCTGCAATACTGGAGATCAGCGAATACTTCAGAATCTGAAATCATGCTTCATTACATCACATCTGGTCTTGGTGTTGAACTTGCCCTGTAAAATCTCTCTCATTCATTCAGGAGAGAATGATGGGCATTCTTAACACATGCTGAAGCATTTTGGAATCAAATTCATGTCATGGGTTTCAGTGAGCATTATTTACATAATCCTGAACAAACTCAACAGGTTTGCTTACCCTTTTCTGTCAGTTTTTAGGGAGGAGGGAGGCACGTCTGCTCTTGTCTGCCTTATAGTTACTTTCTTAAGTGCAACAACATGAAGATCAACAAACAGTCTCTCAGTGGGGTATAAATCCATTCACAAAACATGGACATTTTTTATGCGTCTAAATGAACACTTAAACCAGTTTAACTCTTCAGAGCCAATATGAGAGCAGACCAGCTATAACACCTGTTTCACTTTTGGAATTCTTAGATGCAGAGATATACAAGCACATGCCAACCACACTGACAAGCTCTCTGAATGTTACTGAATGGCCTCTAAAAGAGGCCTAATGCAGTAAATTACACTAAGTCTGTGAAAGGTTGATGTAAGTAAATAACTGGGTTCTGCTGTTTACATGACATGTCTGTCTGTGATGTCTTCTTTGTGCTGTCACACAGAGAGAAGATGCACTTAGTAGTCATCTGTACAACTTATTTATACACTGGAGAGAAGTAAGAATAACAGTTTACTGAAGAGGGAATGGAGCATCCCTTCAGAATAAACCATCTAATGTGATAACTGAGTGAAAGCACATGGCAGTGTGCTGTTCTCCACCTAACTCCATCTGCTTCTCAACACATGAGCCCACTGGCAAACAGCAAACTGCTGCTCTGTTTCTACATGCCCTTGGCATTTCAGGTGAATAACTCTTTCCTTACAGCCTGTGTGCTGTTTTTTTCCCCACCCGTTTCCAAACAAGCCCCACCCTCCTGTGCTACCGAGCTATTAGCAGCATGTGTGCACTTAAAAATTGGAACAAGATATGATTTATTTTTCAGCATTTTCACACTACATGCTAATTCATGGCTGGTATATGGTGTGCAGGGATGCTTACTTGTGTGACTAAAGAAAACATATATATCCCTAGTGATATACATATATATACATTTTAAGTGTAGAATGGATTCAAGGTAGTGCAGGACAATATATTGTGAATACTACAGCATGACTTGAAAAATGTATTTTAGCTTCATCAGTACTGGTGCAGTGGGTAGCGCTGTTGCTTCAAAGCAAGAGGGGCCTGGGTTTGATTCCCAGCAGGGTGACCAGGGTCCTTTCTGGTGGAGTTTGCATGTTCTCCCTGTGTTCGTGTGGGTTTCTTCCCACAGTCCAAAGACATGTGGCTAGGCCAACTGGACACGCCAAATTGCCCCTGTGCTACATTGTGTACGTGTATGTATGTGTATGTCTGAGTATCTGACTGGTGATGCGATGGACACTCTGTCCAGAGTGTTTTATGTCTTCCTCCCAATGACCACTGGGACTGGCTCCAGCACAAGTTAAACTGAATTTGGAAAAAACATAGAAATCAAAATGAATAAATGCATTTTCTTGCTGGAAATCAGGTAGGATAAATTTAACACAGCTCATTAGGTCACTTTATATGCAACAAACATTGGCCCTTTATCAGGCCAATGAATTCCAACCAGACTGCACTACTGCACTGTACAGAGGTGGAAACGTCAAAGCTGGGAGCTGTTTTCAACCATTTTTTTCTACAACTTTATTTCCACTATAGTGTCAGTGACCTTCATGATGGGATCATGAACTTGGCAATCCACCCATCCATCCATTTCCTAAGTCGCTTGCCCGTCAGGCCCACCACGCCACCATGCAGGAACTTGGCAATATCTAAAGCATTTAGTGCTGAATAACAATGTTAAACACATGGTCTACTTGGTGAATGCCACTGAAATGGATGCCATTTGGATTGATTGTTTAAGTTAGCACAAATATCCAGATACTTTCTAGT
>NC_051219.1:36605413-36747913 GCF_015220715.1 Pygocentrus nattereri
TTATATATGGTGCTATTCTACACTGTTCGATCTGCAGAATCAGTAGTAGGATATAATGTTAGGAGAAAACAAGATCCCAGTTTAAAAAAAGGTCTTGCTAAAACTGCCTTTAACCCCTTTTAAGTCCCAAGCATACATACTAAGGCTTATTATACAGGAACTACAGGGACTTCAATGCAAACTAGCTGAGCTTTTCTCAAGTTATAGAAGTCTGTAATAAAACTTTGGGTCTGCCAGTTGGCCCTGGCCACATAACGGGTTAAGGAGCCTGAAGGGTCTTTATCTTTGACCCTCATTTGAACATTCTTTAATACCAAACAAATACCAAAAAAAACTCTATTTCCAGTAAATAAGGTGTCATGTCATTTGATGGAGATGTAATCTTGTTGGAAAAAGAGAAAAAGGATTGCAGTGGAGGCTGCAGCATGTGTCTGGCATAAAATGTTCCACATTTGATAAGCAGCATGTTTTAGTTAAATCAAATCACATTTATTGTCACATCACATCTACACAGGTGGAAAGTGAGTGAAAATCTTAGGTGCGTTAGTGACAATGCAGGTGACATCTTTTAAACCCATTTCAGCAGATTTACATCATTTATCACATTTTTAGTCTACATGCCATGACCACCACAACTTTGTAAAGCCTTTGGAATTTCACAGTAACTACCAAGGAATACATGTACAGGCAAAGCAAGAATAGGTCAATTTCATTGCCGACCACCTAAAAAACAAATACCACTGTGCTCCCACTGCAGTATACCTCAAAGTATTTCCCACTGAAACAGAGATGGCACTCAGTTCTCTAAGACTAAATGTGACAAGCAGAGACTAGACATGAGGTGCGGAACAATACTGCTGTGCCAGAGGCTTGACTTGGCATGGCCAAATCTGACAGCTCAGTTAACTTGCATCACTTCTGGCCCTCATGTTGGAGAAAAAGCCAAAATAAAAAGAAATAGAATTAAATAAAAACATGTAGAGTAAAATACAATGTACAGCCTATGCACCATGGACACTAGCAAAACGTAGGTATCAAAGCAGAATCAGAATGCTGCTGAAAAAGGAGACCTAAATATCATTTCACCTTAAGAATATCTGATGAAGTTAACTAAAAATGACAAATACTCTAATATAACGAAGGAGATTTCATTTATGCAAATAACTTACTAAGTGGATTTGGCAGCACATTTCTACAGCAACATAGTAGACCTAATAAATGATTAAAAAGCTAGGGCAGACGCAGAGGCATGCAATGAAAGACTTATAGCGTATATCACTTTTGTGTGTTTTGTTAGTGACAAAGCTGGTGAAAATTTTAGCAATAATCCAATTATTTAAAGATAAACTGAAGCCTGCTGAATCAGCTGCTGCCTCGGAGATTAAATATGTAGAAAGTTCACTACTCTCTCTCTGCTCTGATCAGATCCCCATCTCCTTTTTAAAACTTACCTTCAAATTTTATGTAAGCATTATTATTAATTCACTCATTATTACTATATTTTTAGGACAGATTTTGAGGTAAATGTTGACCAAAATGTCTGGACATCTGTTGTGCTTTGTTGTTGTATTGTGTCATATCATGACATCTGTCTCATGATACACATCGTATTGAGAAGTTGCTGAGAATACCCAGGCCTAATCTCAAAGAACACTTGGGCAATAAAAACTGCAGAGAGGATTTACCGATTGCACTGCTTTAGATGCATATGCTAATGCCAGTGACAGTGTCACACTGAAGTGAGTAAATTGCAATGTGGTTTAAAGGGCTCAAAACACAAGCCGAGGCAATCAGAAGAATAACCCTCAGTAGTCCCGTGAAGGGCAATAGCCTGCAATGAAGAGAACAAACCAACTATTTAAGCTCTGAGACCAAACAGGCACAGGTGAATCACATTAGAATTTAGGCGACTGAGAATGAGGCAGATGCGCGTGATTGGTGGAAAAGGTGACATAATGGGGATTGGAGTCCTGGAGCATTCTAGGCAAGGGAGGAGAACCTGGAAGCATGACAAAGTCTAGAAAGGAAAATTAAATGTTGTTTTTTTCTTTTCAAATCACAATCACGGTATTCAGAAAAAAGCAGCTGTTAGATATTTTCTCTCACCATATGAGTTCCGATCATAATAGTCATCTCTAATGAATGTGGTTGGAAATGAGACATGACACTAAATATTAGAGACCTGACGCGTTTGAAATTGTGGTAAACACAACCACTGCAACTCTGAAATAAGCCTAAGGCCTTAGGTGTGACCACAACTCTGGTGCAGAATCACAAGAACAAGATTACTGACAAAAGCAAAGGCCTCTGTTATTCCAATCTAAGCTTGAAAAATCCATTATGTGCTAAAATATCAGAAGCAGCACACAATGTGCAGTTCCATAAAATCCATTCTTTATCAAAAACAGCAAGAGCTCTCGCTCAATATTTAATTGTCCTTAGAGGAGAAAAAGTGGTTGTGTTTGTCCTTGAGGTTCATGCTTCACTTGGCTTGCAGGATCTGATTTTCCATGTCCTACTAACACCGGCCACATATAAACTAGCTTACCATATCCTACAAAATAACTGATATTTTGGAAGTTCTCATAGCATTTCTCCATGTCATCATAAACTAGTTTTGCTGCAATATTATCCTCTGACAGCAGATTTTCCATTCCAGTAGGTTTCAGATGAAGCTATGCCAATGTTTTGTAAAGACAGCAAAAAAGACTCTGCTGATAGATGACTAAAACTATTCTATTCTATCTGTTATCTGAATGGGAGACCATTTAAAACTCAAACCAACACATTTAGGGAGGACGTTTCTGACAACCTTATGTAAGTTTATGTGAGAATATTGTAATTTGTTTATTTACAGAGGACATAAATCAATGGATGTCATTTTGGATATTTTAATTTTACTATATCAAGATGGAACCTATTATTCTCTAGCTGTCTCACAGCAGCACAACTGTCACACATTTCTGCTCTAATCACTAATTCATGACCTCAAACATGCAGTTTGAGCCAACTAAGCTACGCTCAGCTCCTGTAAACAACATGTTACAACAGCAGTCATCTTTAAACATCTCTCCACAATGGCAGCACACCTAGGAATCAGCAACAAAACCAAATAAATTCACCACTTGGTGCAGAGTCAGAACCTTGACATTGTAATTATGATTTTTCTCAGATTTATCTGGATCTGAAATGTGCATGCCAAACAGTGGTTCAGTGGCAACGTCCCCACACAAAGAGTGACCAGTGTACAAAGAGTGGCCAGGCCAGTGTGAAAAAACTCTCCCTCTCTTCCTTCAAATACAGAGGACACAAACCATTCATCATTATGAAGCATGGCCTCGGGTGCCCTCAAAATCAGGGCAACTATGTCAACAATGGCCTGTTAGATTTATAGTAAAGAAGTATATCACTGCTGTTAAAAGAAAACCTTGTCTCCATTTTTGTTATTTTCCTATTTTTGACATTTGAAAATTGACATTTGAAAAAGGAAATGACCCAAAATGACTTGGAAAAAAGTCTGGTTCCATTGACTTACATTATAAGTAAAGTAGGTTTTTCCTTTCTCCTATGAAGTTGCCATTTTGGAGGTACAAGGTTTTCTTCTGACAACAAACTGATCACTCAAAATGACACAATTATTTACATATGTCAGATCAGAAAATTAAGCAGCTGATTAACTGCCCAAATAACTGCCATTAAAAATGTAATTGTCTTTTTTTCTCCTTGTATGCAACTAAGTACCAGCCAACAGTGACCAAATTGTCTGAGTAACTGGGTTGATTCCTAGTTGTCCCAGACTGTCTCCCATCTGACAACAGAAACAGCTAAAAAAACATTACTCACTGCTGCCCTCTAAAGATGTTACAGCACCAAGTCAGAAGTTAGAATTTTTTTTAAACAAATAAAAGCCATGACGTCACAATGAATGTTTTTTCTACTTTCTTTTGTTTACGTGCCTCAACCTAACTGATTAAAATGCGCTCAACTGGCACTATGTTTGGTGGAATATAAATAGATTACTCTAAAAGTTAACGGCTGTGCAAAATAATTGCAATCTGCTATTATTCAAATAAATGAGATCAGACAAGTAAGTACTAATTCTGACAGGGCTCCAGTTATTTTTATATTTTTCAAAAATCAAAACCATTATGGTAATTTAATACGTGTGAGCTCGAGGGCATAATTTAGGAACATTCCAATTTTACATTACGGAATTCACCCAAAGTAAATTGTAACCGGTACTACCAAATTATGTTAAAAAAAGACATTTAACAGCATATATATCTAAAATATAATCTAATATATATCTAAAACTAACAATTTATTGTTATTGATCTACCTGGAGAGACACAGTAAGACATTAATATTTCAAAACAACTAGCACTAGTGTGAAAACTACTGTATGAGGCGTGTAAGTGACAAGAGGCAGGCAGAGGTGCCAGGATTCCCTGCTCCATCAGAACCTTTTGAATAATAAATAGAACTACGAGTCCCAGTATTCACAGCTCTTTGATTTAAAAGAGGTCTCTCCAGGTCCCAGCTGACAGCTCAGGGCTCACTAGAGACATACAGCAGCCAATTAGTAGCAGCCTTCCAGCTATTCAACCCATGGCAGCCAGGATTAAGCGCGAAAGAGCCACTCAAGGATACGGCCAGGCTTTATCGTATCCCCTGCTAATAGATAGCCAGGTTGCTGAAGGCTCCCACCTCATCAAGCCCTATTCATCCACCTGTCCTAAGGTGAGATCCACAAACAGCTTTGAAGAAATATGGTTGTTTTGAGCAGCAAAACACTGCACAACTGCAGTGATGGTTCCAAATGGTTTGAACAACCACACTGTGACTTATTACACCACTTATTACAACTTAAAAAAACTGGCTGCCTTAAAATTATATTCACTGAACATCAAACAGTAATTAACAGAACAATAATCTGCATTCTGACATACAAAAAAATAAAAAATAAAATAAAATAAATTAAGGCAGGCAGGTCACTTTTTGGCAAAACACAAAATCCTTTTTACAGTATAAACAATCCTTAAGATGCTATTGTTTTAAATTTACTGAGAGAGCTATTGATCATGTGTCCTACATGATGCTTTATACCGAGATGTACGTCCAAGTAGTATCTGTTTTCAAAGCATTTGTCTCCCCTTGTTGATGTTTCTGGTGAACATAAAAGTAATGGAAAAAGTTCACTTTTGTTTGCAAACTTTCTCAGTGAGATAAGGGTTAGTTACTTTTGATACAAAGACAAAGGCTGACACCAAGAAGTGTTGTTTCAAGCTGTGTACTGTACAGAACGCTTTGCGCTGGGCAATGGAAGCGACTTTGGCTCATAATATGCAGAGATCTACTTCACTAAAACAGGTAAGTTTAATGTGGAGAATCAAGAAGTTAAATACCTAATAATACCTACGTCTATTGCATTTTAAAAAAAAGCTTCAAAAAATTAGAAGAAGTAGCCTGAAAACAGCCTCACAAAAACGGTCAAGAGTCAAAATTTGTGTAGTATGCTTAAAAATCTGCCTGGATTTCATGTCATATATTTTGTTAACACACTTCCACAGAGAAATAACACCATTTTTATGAGTCAGTATTAACAGTTTCACGGTGCATGTTGTGTTAAAGCTGTTGTGCTGGCTATACTGGTAATTCTAGTACCATGACCTATTTCATACAATAATGAGACATCTTGAACCCAACCAGGCCTAAACAATTATCACAGTTAACCCAGCCTTTTTGGGTGGGTCTCTTAGGTGTGTACCAAAATAAAAAGGTCTCAGGGAACACGTCTGTATTAAACTAAAATTGAGTTTCAGAGACATAAGCAAGATAGAAACATAATAAAATGTGACATAAAAATCACTTATCAGGCCTTTCTGAGGTTCTTATATTCTGATGATCATGTGATCATGTTTTAATTCACATGCCTCAGTCAATCACTTCCAGCCTGCTGGTCCACTCAAGCTAAACTAAAGACAACAGTGCAAGCAAAGCTGAGACAAATGACAGACACAGGCTTTACATATCACTGTTTCTGGAAGAAAACCTTGTATCTTCATTTTTGTCATTTGTATTTTTCAGTTTTTGACATAATTTGAAAATGCTCGTTGTCCTTTACATTGTGTCATATTTCATGATGAATGGACCAGAAGAAATGACGCAAAAAATGACTTGGAAAAAAGTACCGTTCCATGGATTTACATTGAAAATAAAGTATGTTTTTTCCTTCTCCTGTAAAGTTACCATTTTGGAGATACAAGGTTTTCGTTTGACAACAGCAATATGCAGGCTGTGTTTAAGCTAGACCACCGCCATTGTGCCCACAGCTCACTATAAACATTATCCAGCTTTTATATGGTGATATCTTAAAGAAGGTAATGTTCTTGTTCACTTTACTGCTAGAGGTGACCGGCTGACCGACAAACGGACAGACAAAAGAATGTTCTTGCTAGCTCAGTTATGCTAGTTAGGGTTACTTTTGTTAGTCATTAGCTTTCTTACAGTAAGTTTCCCTAACTTGAACAGAGAAAATGACACTGTTGGAGATGCGGTTCTGTTAACAATAGGAGGGCATGGTAACCCACATTACCCTTGCTTATGTACACAAACTCAAGACTAAGACTGCCTAGTTTACATCAAGAGAGAAGAATGTTGTCAAAATTCTTCAGCCATTTACTGGCCAGAGGACAAACTGTACATGTATAATGTGGCACCACAAGAGTAAGATTAACATACTGAGAAAGAAACCATGGTTTTAGGTTCCTGAGGCTTTAAAGTTTTATACAATTTCGCTTCTAAGTTCACGATTCAATGCATTTCAGATATTTTTTGTGTTTGTGTTCTATTATATTCTACACATTGACATGGTTCAGAAAAAAAATGCTAATTTAGTTCAAAACAAATCATTGTAAAATAGCATATCCTTGTGAAAAATACTGGTCTTATAAAAGAGTGCAACTGAGCTACTGTATGAACCCCCTACATCAAACACAAGCCATAATCCTATCCAGCCCAGTGGCTACACCTCACTTCTACCACACCAGTCATATCACCAAACACACCAATATAAGTTCAACCGATACCAACACTTAGCTCAGCAGCTCAGAAATCGATCCCAAGGATGAATGAACCTACAGCAGAGAACAGATCCCAGGTGTCTAGTTCGTGCAAACAGGTTTAAACAGCCAACTTAATGGGGACATTTTCTTTTAATATTTCAAGTTTTCATGTAATATTTCAAATTCATGTTGTGACTCTTGCTAACGTCTGTGTCGTAAACACAAGTGGTTCATACATATAAATCATAGCTCTTTTTTAATTTAGCTGTTGCCAGTAACTTGCCAGACAAATAGAACATTTCAATTGGACCACACTGTTGTTTTCAACTATAATGTACAATTATATTTACATTACATGATTATATATTTTTTTCTTTGTAACAAAAACAATGTCTAGATTTTTGTGGTGTACTTCATGGCTTTTAACCAATAACCAAGGACCAGAGCATGGTGCTCTCTTTTTTGTCTGGGAGATCTTTTCAGTTGCTAAAACCTCAAGCAGCCCCTGTGGCAGTAATACACTACTTGTACTTTAATGTGACTGTAATTATACAGCTTTGGAATTGAACAGTTCATAAAATTTACAAGTGTACATAACAGCTGCCATTGAGTTTTGCCATTTATTAAAATTTCTTAAATTTTCACTTTATTATAAAATTACCTTAATGTCACAGTAATTCATATCTATATATAAAACAGCAATATGCTAAGAATACTGATATTTATCATATTTGTATGTGTTTTTATTGCATTAATACATGCAGTACTAACATAATTTAAGGGTAATCTGCTGGAAACCCCAGCTGCCAGACATTTGCCATTTTTACAGCAATTTATTTTTTCACAGTGCAACTTCAGTGTCAGGTAAACCACAAATGAGAAGCAAGCTTTACTTTTATTCTTCGGGTGGTCCATTATGAGTAACTAATTTGAAATAACTCAGAGGTTTTTCAGTGTCTGGCATGCAGTGCAGAGATCAGAGATCAGAGACTATCTACTGAACAACCCCCTGTTATGAGAATAACTGAATCAACTAAGCATCAAAGACAAGACTTAAAAAAAATTGCACTTTAATCCCTGATCCATACTGCATTACCCTTCTGAACCACTGCACAATAGGCAAAAGAGGAAAATAAGCCACAGCACAAACATAAACCTCAGTTCAATGTGGCCTAATGCTGGCGGGTCTCTTTAATCCATATTGGAAAGCCCGACTGCAGCTGAAAGAGTCAGCATGGACACTGTTATCATTCACCTTGAGGCTCAGTGGGGTATCCACTGGCTGTGAACCTGAGGACACAACAAGACTCCCCACTGCTTCCATTTTCCTACAGCACAACAAGCGAGCACGGGAGGGAAAAATGAATGCAATGACTGGATCAAGACCCAGTTGACTGCTGTAATGCTGTAAAGTGTGTGTGTACACATTTACAAGCAAACACACACAGCAGAAAATGTAAGAGGTCTTTGCCTATATGAAGCCCATAACATTTTTACCAGTGCAACAAATCTGCTAAAGCCAAGTTTTATATAGTACAAGGCATGGAGTTGTATTTTACCATGAAGTTGTGCTTTCTTTACTTGCTCAGTAAAGAAGAAAAAATCTAACAGGAAAAATGCTCAGATTTTCAAATGAAACTCATCATGTTTAATACCACTGTACAGAATGCTGCTGTTGGGACCTGCGAGACTAGAGAACGCCAGGAAGAACTCAGCTATGCTTCTTTAAGTGTCACAGCAAAGGGATTAAGAGAAACACAAAGAGCCAGAGGAAAGGTCTTTTCTTTTTGCTCTTTTTCCTGTTTGTGCCTTCTCTTCAATCCAGTCCTTCCACTGCAGAACAAGAGTGGCTGCTATCCCTAAGAGACATAATGCTCTGTATGCAATGCATGCTGCAATATATCTTTGCACTATAGTTTATGCAGTTAAAGACAATGCTAGACCTTTTATATGCACTGCATTAGATATAATGCAGTGCAGTCTGTTATGCACAAGATCAAGCAACTAGGCAGGCCTGTAACAAATCAAAAGAATGTTCTGGTATTAAAAGAAATCCTAAACCCTTCTTCCCTCAGTCCATATCGCAGTGGCAAACTGCCAAATGAACTTGCAATTTCCAAACAGCAATAAAACCTTACTGCACCAAATGATTGAATGTAATAAACCACAACTTGGAGAGGTGCCCTTAGTATCTTTCATAAGAAGCACAAGGTGTGGTTATTTACTACAGAATATTTGCACCATCTGGACTGTGCATAAGCGCCTGGAGCTCAGGTGGAGCCGTGGAGGATGGGGGCAAGCTTTAGGTCTGTAAAGACCAGTCAGCCCTCAGGCTACTGCCAGAACCTCACCTTTGCACAGGGCAAGCCACTCAACCTGAATGCATTCACTTTGGACAGGCAACCCCAACCTCAGCCAGGCATGCGAAAATACACTGAGCCTGCCCCTGTCTGAAAACATTTCTGTTCATGGGAAGAAACACATTCCTAAAGACCTCTGTTGACCTGGCTGTCACATTAAAATATCCTTCAAAGCACTAAGGCTTGTTTTCCTATATCCCAGAGCGTACTCTACCTCCTTTCAGGACAGAGGTTGTTACTCATTCTAAAACCACGCTTTATTCTACGTGAGCTCACTGTAGTGGTTGCATGTTTCGCACATGATCCTTCACATGAGGGCAAAGAGATATTCCAAGACACAATGTATTTCAGTGTGTTCAGCCATGCCATGGCAGAAACACAGTATTCATTATTGAAATAGCTCATGACCCTCTTAAAGGTGCTCTTTTTAAAGAAGCAGACGAAAAGAGACTGTCTACCACATGTAAGGGCAGAACTGAGAGCAGAAAATACAGTATTCAATATTCCTGCACACTGTACATCCTGCTGTAGCCTGCTGGCTCCACAGAAAGGATCATTCCTGCAGCAGGAGGAAAAAAATACACCGCCCCTCTAATTTTCTCTCCCTTTTTCTGCCGAGATGGGTTTGGGAATGGAAAGGGCAGATGAATGAGTGTGTGGGCTCCCTTTTTTTTTCCATTGAGTGCTGCTGACAGAAGCAAGAACCTGCTCTGATGTTTGTGCAGTGGCTGAGATGAGGGGAATATCAATCAGTACTTCAAGCAGACAAGCTCACAAAGGGCTCACCACACGCTCACACCTCAGAAACAGGAGGGCTCAAGGAGGCACCCATCAAATAACATCGTGAGCCTCCTGAATAGCAAGAGACTGAACTAAAATGCAAGTCACTCATGAGGCAAACTGTCACATACACTTTAAACGGAGGGCTTTGAGAGCCACACATGATTGGCAGCTACAGTAATTCTCCCATTGTGATCCTAAGGCACTCTCTGTGAAGGCTCTGTCAGCTTCCTTCAAGGCTGCTTACTTGTGTAGTCAAGATGGTCCCAGAAACAAATGCTTCTAAGTGTCTTCTTAACGTGAAACACTCGATGTGGCTTCAGTTTACCGCACACAGAAAATCCTCAGAGTTGACTTGGCCATTTTATCGTGGAATGAGTACATACAGTGTTCAACTGACACTCAAGCAACACGTACAGTCGTTTGAGCACTGTTAACAACTTTAGAGTGAATTAATCAGTCAGTGACGGTTCTGCTGTTTGTTACCGGGTGCTGCCCTGTAGAAATGCCCGAAGGCTGCTGGGTAACTGAGCTAAATCAGTTTAATTCAGTCAAACGACGGGCTAAAACCGTTTGGATTTAAACTGAATCACGCGCACGCACATTGAACGCTGCGCGAAGAGCGGCGTGCGCGCGACAAGTAGCTAGCCACTCGGACCTCAGACCAACGGTCACTCCATCCTCAACGCCCACTTCGTAAAAACGAACAAAACACGTTTTTTTGTGCAGCACAAAACCCAAAGCGTAGAACAAATGAGTAAAAAAACAGCTGCTAAGCTGCTTTAGCATCACTGCCACTTACTTTGTTGTTGTCACCGACGACTGAACGGCCAAATTCGGTGAAGCTGAGGGACACTAACCGCTGCGCTCTGGCCAGGACAGATGGACAAGTTCACAAGGTAAAGATACGAGGCTAAAACCATTTAAAAACACGAAAGAGTGAAGCTAACCTAATATGTATCTGTTCACAGCGTCCCTGCGCACCGAGCCGTTCTCCTCGCTCCCTCACTCTCTCCTCTTCAACGTCTAACTGCACTCCGCCAGCAACGGAGGAGGAGGCGCACGTGACTCACTGGCGCCGATGCGAGCCACTGTGAGTAGGAAAGTTTGGATAAAAACGAGCAACTGGGGAATAAAACGCTTTATTTTTGCTTTGAAACCAAGAGAAAGGGCCGAAACGTAAATAAATAAGTAAATGTTGCATGAACTTGATGTGATTATGCCACACATTTCGATTAAATCACATGAAGGCTAGCTAGCATTTCATGCTTTAACGGTTGCTTGCATGGTGACATGGTTTTTGAGACTGATGGAGAACGTGCTGTTTATGGTTCTGGATAGAACTCTTTGAAAATGGTTCTACGGAGCCACTGTCTTTACCCTTGAACCCTTTACTAAAGAACCCATCTCTTTCAAGAGTGTAGTCAGCATGGACTTTGGGTAGCACATAAAGGGGAATTCCACTGATTTCACAAAATTTCTGCATAATTCAGTCATTAAAATGTGAAGTAGTTCAGAGTGGTTTGTTGTGAAATGGTGCATTGTAGATAAACCTGCCAACTCAGATTTCTTTACAGTGGTAGAGGTAGAAACCTGGGGTCGTGTCACAAATATAGTACTAAAATTTACTGCTCATAATGACCACACATGTCTTTATATGAAAAATTTATGATGGAAAAATTGTGTTCAATTCTCTTTTCATGTAGTAACTTTCTGTGAGGGAGCTTTTAGAAGCATTAAATGCAACTTCACTGGTTCCTATCACCACCACTTTGAACAATTCTGACTGTATAAGCTTCTCTGCAGTGCACTGTTCACATCAGACCTCTCTGAATGACTTGTGTATACATCTCACCCATTTAATAGGTAGAAGCTTTCAACATTTGATGGAATTTCCATTTCCATTTTCATTTCTTGGGGGCAGTCGTGGGCTGGAGGTTAGGGATCCAGCCTCATGACCGGAAGATTGCCCGGTTCGATCCCCAGAGCCGACAGCACATGACTGAGGTGTCCTTGAGCAAAACACCTAACCCACCGCTCTGGGCAAGTGTGCTCACTGCCCCCTAGTGTGTGTGTGCTCACTAGTGTGTATGTGGTGTTTCACTTCACGGATGGGTTAAATGCGGAGTTGAAATTTCCCCATTGTGGGACTAATAAGGGTCACTTAATCTTAATCTTAAAAACACACATATAAGCAGTTACTTGAGAATTTGCAAGCATTTTATGTTAATATTCACAAGATGGCATGTTTTATGAAGTGACACTACACTGACAGCATCCTTGTCAATGTAATGTCAGTGCCCGGCATCTTTTATAGAACTAGGCATTTTCTTGTAAGCTCCATTACTTGAGAATGATGCTTTATAACAGTGTTATAAATGGAACATGTGTCTCTCACTTAGTATAAAAGCCAAATGTATGTACAATGTAATTTTATTCCTAGAACATCTTGTGACTTATTGCAAATATGTTTTCAAATGTGTATGTCATCTAGTCCTTGTGAAGGTGGTGTTCAACAAGAGTCACCGTATGTTAGATCACAATTGGGTGATGAACCCCCGTCATTTTTTCAGTGTTCAGCCTGCTACACCATCTACCTTACAGACTGATTTGGGGATCTGTGTAATGTCTAATGAAATATTGGATTATAAAAAATTGTCACGATTGGCTCCTCCCACTCCATGTGCTTTTTGTTTTGGTCTTCCATGTGCGTTTGTTTTGGTTTAGCCCCCTCTTTTCATGTCTCGGGCCCTGATTGTCTCCACCTGTTTTCCACCTGTCCCTTGTTTTCCCTGTGTATTTAAGCCCTGTGTTTGCCCTTTGTCTTGACAGGTCTTTGTTTGTGTTGTTTGTTATCTGCTGTGTTAGATGTTCTGTTTGTTCTGTTATGACCCTGGATTTGCCCTTAATAAATCTCGCTTATCTCAGCACGTGTGTCCACCTCCTCGCTCCCCATTACAAAATTGCTTTTAATGCTGTAATACGACATGTAATATTTGATGGTATTAGACATATTAACATAAGGCATAGTCTTTAAGGGTTTTGGTGAAAGCAGAAACCATACAGGACAACACTATTTGATTGCAAGAGCGTGTACAGATGTACAATTGATTGGTTCTATTATGACAATCTCTGGGCATTTTGTATTCGTTTTTGCTTTTTAAATGAATTTCCAGCCGAACAAACCTGGATTTGCAATTAGAACATTCATCATGTTATAATTGTCTGTAATTACAGCCCAATGGAAGCTTCCCATTTCACAACCTATTAGCTGCTTATTTTCTCTAGCAGATATAAAACATAATGATGGGAAAATTATATTCAGTGTACTATTTGAGAAAGTAATGGACAGGGAATGTCAGTTATGTCTGTGCCAGATTGCATTAAGAGCAGAACATCTTTACTTACTTCTGATTCTTCACTTCAGTAGTCCAAAATGCCCTTCCTGCCTCCTAAAATGAACATATGAATCATCCTCAGGACATTCCTCTTCAGGCTGGATTGCATCTTGCAGTTGTACAAAGAGAAGAGTGAGAAAATCATTCACACTTTAAACTATAATCAGACCTTAAAGTATTGTATTGTAGGTGTTGTATAATAGTTTTAACTCCAAAGCATTCTGGGGCTTGAATTTTGAGGCTTCTTAAACCTTTTTTTGGTTTAAACCTTTTGTTCTCCCAAAAGCCATTCTGTTTTAATTTGTATGCATGTGCATGCAGCTCTAATTGCAGTTTCCACTTTGAAATCTTTAGCACACTTCATTTGAATCCTTCCCATCCACCTCCTCTGACATTTAGAATGCTAAAGGTGCTTTCAGAGGCTGTAATTCCTACAGATCTAAGTAAAAGACCCAAACGGAATACTACAAAGCCTTTAGTTATCTTGACATTTTGTTGGACTAATACATGTATCTGTGAAAACAAACCAAGAAAACAATTCTGCAATTCCCATGAATTTCAAACTTTGTTCAGTAAGGCAAAATACTTTGGAGAAGAAGGATTTCCAAGGTTATGTTTGTGGTATTCTCTGCCAACTCCTTGATTATGAAAAAGAATTGCCCCCCTATCCTCTGTGCATTTTTCATTGTGGAATGATTTTAAAAGCTCCTTTCTTTCATAGATAAAAAGAGCTATTCTGGTGACTGGCAGAGCCTCTTATTCTGTAGAAAAGTCCTGAAACATTTACAGTCATCAGATCTGTAACAAAGCCTTGCATAAGATTCTATAAAAAGTTTCGATCTTCTAGAACAAACGAGAAGTATAGCTCTCCTGCAACAGGTAGCTCAGTAACAGCTCATACACTAGAAATAAAGATTCTGTGCAGTTACATTTTTCGTTCATCAAACAATGTAAATTGCAAAGGTACAACAGTGATTTTAAGGTCCAATTGTACACCTTAAATCAGTTTTTCCAACATGAAAAGTACTTATGTGTACCTTCTCAAAACCTAATGTTTTAAAACAGAACAGTCAAATAAAAAGACTGTAGACAACTTAGATAATATCATTTCAATGGATTATGGTACCATTATGTTCCCTGACTAAAGGTACTGAGATGTACCTTTGAGAGTACCACCCCAGTGACACGAGGGGTACCAACCCAGCGACAGTTTCGTACCTTTTTTTCTGAGAGTAGTTTTTTATAATTTGCATAAACATTATAATTTACTGTTGTTGCAGATTTCTACATCTTTGGTCCCCTCCAAGTCCTTTGTAAACATTGTCTCCTCTCCTTATTCTGACAGCTGCCCCCTGTTTTCACTCTTGGCTGATATTTCTGAAGGCTGATCAATTCTGTCCGGACGTATTTGCAAAACCATGTATTTCATCTTGCCTTAGAGTCACTCTCTATTCTGTTTGTGGATGTATTCTATTTTACCAACAGTCCAATACCCAGCATTGTCAAAAGCCATCAGGCCATCAATCATGAACATAGCACAGTTCATCACAGATAATGTCTCGTTGTCACACTAAAGCCAACCTAGCAGGTCGATTTCGGTTTTGGAGCGCGTACGCCTCCTGTCAGCACAAACTCTTTTCAAGCCACTCTTCCAACGCTTTTCTGTAGCCTAAACTTTTACGCAGCTTTTCTTCACCTCCCTAAGCCGAGCAGAATGTATGAAACAGAACAACAGTCACTCACTGGTGCTGTAGCTTTGATTGACTGAGCACTGCTGTAAGCCTCTGAAGACACAGAGAAGCAGTTCTGCACAATCTAACAGTCCATTAAGCTTATTCAGTCCATCATGTAGACCAGGAGTACACTAAGCATCAATTACATAGCGAAAGCGTATAAGAGCGAGCATGATTTAGCCCCAGGACAGAGGGGCACAGCATACCAGGCCCAGGGGACTTTGATAGAACACTTATTTGTTCTAATTATGCAGGAATACCTGTGGTTAAAGTGTATTAAATCAGTATAGCCAAGTCTTACTGCAATTACAATTTACCGGAGGCAAAATTATAAAGGTGGGAGTTTGTATATAAACCTCCCAACAGAGTCTCATTCATTTAAACTTGGTCGCCCTAAAAATACAAGTCAACCAAAAAAGACATTAGACCACCACTAATTGTTTCTCCCCATGGAAAATTATCCAGGTAGCCTTAAACCATTGCAGGAAAACCATTTTAAATTATTGATGATACAGAACTATCGAATAAAACAGGCATGCACTGACGAAATTGAGAAATCTAATTGGGCATAAATAATGTAGGATGTTTTTGCATTAAAGTATTACTGTAAAACAAAGTGTGACACTAGTAGGCTTTTCTGGCTCCAGGCATCCTTGGTTCTGAGTACTGGCTAAGGATATGGCTCAAGTTCTGTAGTCAGACAGAACAGCTGCTAATTGCTTGTAATATCCGTCAGCTGTGCTTTCTCAGCTCTTAAAATGCCATGCTATGTTCTTTTTTTCTCTGGTTGCAAAACCACATGTGCAATATGATCTGTCTAAGACAGTTATTGCTGTATTGTCTTTTTTAAGCTCAATAATTATGCATATTTTCTTGCAAAATTCCACTGCAAGTGTTTATGAATGAAACTAAATTGTAGACTACATTTTAGACTAAAAACTAAAGGGAGCTCAGACTTGAATACATATTAAGGCTGCACAATATACCGCTTCTCAGTTGTTAACACCATATTGCCCTTTGCAATGCTGAAATATGCCAGTGTGATCATTTCTGGTTCACAGGTGTTCCAGATGAATTAAGCCATTTGCATTGTACAGATAGAATTTAGTTTAACATAAAGCAGGTCAGTGTTTAACCACTAGTATTCAGGTGTTTATTGTTTTCAGTGTCTGATATTTAATTTTTTTCATTTTACCTCCAACGCACAATGTCACCGAGCTACGTGGGTAAAGGTTGATACTTGCTTCTGTGTTAATGAAGTGGTTGAGGATGCACCATGTTCAGAGTTGGCTAACAGCTTGTAGTAATTGTATTTGTCAAACACAGGGGTCAGCAACCCAAATGTTAGGAAGAGGCTTTTTTTCCTTTCAACAAAAATCAAACTACCTTGGGAACCACAACATTTTGTGTCCGCTTTATGTCCATCGTTTTACCATCTTGGCTGAAAATGTGCCTTAATATGTGCTAGCTATTGTCCTAGTATAGACTTCTTCTTCTTCTTTCGGCTGCTCCCTTTAGGGGTCGCCACAGCAGATCATCTGCCTCCATCTTGCCCTGTCTACTGCCTCCTCTACTTTTACACCAACCATCTCCTTGTCCACCTTCACTACATCCATAAACCTTCACTGTCCCTCTGATCTGCTCATTTCTAATCTTGTCCAGCCTTGTCACTCCCAACGAAAATCTCAGCATCTTCATCTCCGCCACCTCCAGCTCAGCCTCCTGTCTTTTAGACAGAGCCACAGTCTCCAAACCATACATCATAGCAGGACGCACTACTGTCTTGTAAACCTTCCCTTTCACTCTTGCTGCTATCCTTCTGTCACACATCAGCCCTGACTAAAAAGTATAATATAAATGAATATGCAGACTTACTTTGCTCTGCTTTTACTTTTAGCATAGGTATTGCTGCTTTTCTCGCATCTCCAACAGGAAACATTTCTGCTAAAGTTGAATAGTTTCTTGTAAAATGTCTCACGTTCTTCTCATTCACCAGCTTCTTATTTGAATTGTCCTGTTCCTTCTTAAATGAATATAGCTGCTGCAGTATTTAAGATGAACAAAAAGCTGGTGAATGAGAGGTTGACTTCAGCTTTGCGACTTTTTAGTGTTTGAGAGTTTCTCTTTGCAGATGAAATGTATCAGGAAACCAGCTGAGTGCTTATAAATGCCAATGCCAAGTCCGTTCTTCTTCAAATTATCAATATTCATCTTATATCTCTCTCTTTGCCTTTTTGTTAGCAACTACATAGGTGAAATTCTTATCTGTGTTGCTGTGGTGATCAGCAGTCTGTGCGCCAGCCTTTAGGTTGGCAAATGAGCAGATATACATGAACTCCAGCATTTAAGTCTGTTTATTGTTTATTGTCTGTTTTATCGGCAAAGCATTATTTCACTGCAAAGGAGGATTCGTTTATTTTTAACTAAAAAACAAATTATGCTGTGGAGCTGCAAAAGGGCAGTAAAAGAGGTGCTTGTTGCCAGCCCCTGATCTAGTGCCGCTTCCTATCCTTAAATTCACATTGCTGTCCTCCCTATAGTTTCCTCTAAAATGCTGACAGCATCAATACTAATGCAAGCACTCAATGAACTCAATCATTTTCAAACCAGCATGATGAGAAACTAGTCTCATCATCAATATCTAAAATGGAATTTCTAATATGTCAAATATTCAGCTAGTGAATTTTAAATATATACCAATTTTTTGGCTATTTGTTCATAAGGCTTTTGATGCTGAAAGTAAATCAGAGCAGTCATTTTTGGCGGGCCAGTGAAAAAAGGAGATGGGTCTAGTCCTGCTGAGGCCAGTCATTACTTAAGCACTGATGAGGGGGAGAGAGGGGGCCTTCTTACCCACACAGAAAGAGTGAGACCATTTCTGCCAATTTGACTCCCAGCCACAGTTGGCTGGGGCATCGCCAGGGAACCTGACCAAGTGTGTTTTTATATTTTATGGGATGTCACAGTTGCAGTATTATGCATTATTACCAATTAATGTGGTATTTTAATCATATCATGCTGCCCTGGTGTTCATTAAACAGGCGGTACCTTCAGGAAAATACATATTAAGCTTGTAAAAGGCAAAATGTACATGTTTGTTTTCTTCTGACAAAAATAAGCTTGGAACTTGCTGCTCAAAGTAATTTTCTGCAGTATTTCTGAGTCGTTGGTCTTATCATTTTGACAGCTATTATAAGAGTCATCAAGAGAATCTGACTCCTTCTCTTCCTCCAGATGCAGACATAATGGCTGCTTTTGTAAGATGATGAAAGCCATTGATCCTTCCATGCCTTTAACCCAGTGTTAATCCCTCCACAGCAGTCCAGACTGACACAGAGTCCGGAACACACATCAAAGGCTGGCCCCCCAGGATTGGTTCTCACCAGCAAGCATCCCACTGCACACACACATGCACCCCTCAATTATTTCAATTCAATCCCCCAGCTCTGCTCTCACAGAGGAGAGTGAATCATACCTCTCAGGCCTTTGTGGAGCTCTTGGGTGCATACATTATCTCTGGCTCTACGCAATTCCTTTATGGGTCTCCTTTTTTTTCTTACAAAAGGCTACAGAGCACAAGGAAGTAGTTGGTCATAAACACAAGGCAATTTGTCTAAGGAAGTGGCACAGACAGGAGGGGCTGATACAGATTGTTCTTATAATTGTTCTAGCAAGCAGAAAGTCACCTTGTTTTGTCAGGCCATCCTGTTATTATCAGCGAATAATAACAGGGGCAGGCACGTAGTGGCAGGCCAGCTGCCACAGAGCCCTCTCCCAGTATGCTAAGAGTGTGCCAGGCACAGCAGATCGTACAGGGACCCTAGAGCATGAATAGGGAAACTAAAGACAGTATCGGTCTCCCTCCTCCTTCTTTCATGTCTTCGAGTCAGATCCTCTTATGCCCCATGACTTCAAACCACATTCATCTCTGGGCGGGAGCCACTGAAGATGAAGCAATCCAAGAGAGGCCAGCTCGTTTCAATGTATATTTTATGAAAACAGCGTTTGCACCATGAATTGTTGATGGAGGAAAACAGGGGAGGAAGTTTTCATTTTTGCAATAGCCATACTCGCTTGTTGGTGCTCCTATAAAACTGCGAGCATTGTTGGGCTTTTTTTAAAAATCAGTCTTGAATTAATTTTTATATATGTGGGGTTAATGGAAGATTTCAAAGGCTAAGCTAACCTCAGGTTATTATAAAGGCCACGTGCAGTTCTTCTGTAGTACTCTGCATTGGCATTGCTCAACATATCAATTATGACTTTCTTATGCTGATATTTAAAGGTCATACATTTATTTATTAAAAATTAAATTAAAAATTTACTATACTATTACACTGGGATATGGCCTGGGTTATTACAGGGCTACCTCAAGAACAATAGCTCACTTCTCAGGTGATTCAATTAATCAGGGAAGTCATCATCAATTCATGTACTGAATGCTGAATGACGTGAACATCTGTGCAAGACAATGATTGTTTAAACAAAGCCGTGTGAATTACCATGAATTTCTTCTGCTGGAATTCAGAGCAGGGAGGACAGTCTGTTCCTTCTCTGTGCCATGAATATTAAAACAGCATAAAATATTTAAGCACACATGCGCACGCACACACACACACACACACACACACACACACACACACACACACACACATACACACACACACACACACGCACATTCACACACACATACACATACACACTGACATACAAGTATGTCTCAGTAGATTCTGACTTGAGTTTCCAAATATAGAAGAGACCCATCAAAAGCAAATTGGCACCCAAATAACCTAGCACCTCCATATTTGAATCATTCATTTGCAAAGGTAACCAACCATTTTTTCATAAACAAAGCAGGAACGTCCCTGGTGACTGTATTGTATGTTGAATGTGCATAAGAATTGACCCAGACCAGGCCACTCTAATACAGTGCTCAGAAAAACAACTGAAAAAACTCACCACAGGAGTTTAGTACTGTTTAACACAATAATAATATTTTACCTGCAAAAGTCCCCAACTAACTCAAAATGTTTCAAAATGAAATTTTAAACATTTTAGGCTATTTAAATCCATCAGTAAATATAGCAGGCAAATATATGCCTTTGTTTTGGTTTAGCCCCCTTGTTTCATGACTCTGCCCCTGATTGTCTCCACCTGTTTTCCACCTGTCCCTTGTTACCCTTATGTATTTAAGCCCTGTGTTTTCGCTGGTGTGGTTACTGGTCTTTGTTTGAATCTGTGTCTGTGTTGTTGGTTGTACTGGTGTTGTTTGTTTGATTCTGGTTTATGTCATGTCTGGTCCCGATCTATCCGTGTTGGCTCATTGACCCTGGACTGTCTCAACCCTGATTTTGGATTTGCCCTTAATAAATCTCTCTTATTTCAACACGTGCGTCCACCTCCTCGCTCCCCGTCACAATCTTATAAAAGGGGCATAAAATAATAATAAGGTGGTAAAATGATACAGGATTGTGTAAATTAGAAGCTAATATGGAAAGAACATTAATACACATTGTTTTTGTGTGACACTGAACAGATATAAGTGCTTGATTCCAGTACCTATATACAGTACCTTGTGCTTGTGCAGCACTGTGCAGTAATTATGTGCAAATTATGAATTTTTAAGGAGATATTTAAAATAACATGTATATAGAAATGGAAAGTCAAATGAAAATAAGTGGAAAAACTTGAGTTCAAGAAGATTATTAAAAGGTACAGAAAAATGGGACTCCTGACAACCATACAATACATGGTAGACCACTAAAACTGTCACTATCAGGTAAACAGTACTAAAAGCTTTCATCTTCAAGAGATCAAAATCATGCCACAGGATTTTCTGTCTATCCATCCACTATGAGAAGATTATTTGTTGCTATGGGTCTGAAAGGATGTGTTGCTGTCAAAAAGCTATGACTAAGTAAAGGAAATAGATAAAAAGGAGAAAATTTGGAAATCAAAGGGGCTGCTGATGTTTTCCACCACAGAGCCCAGGCCTCAACTTCACTGACTATGTTTGGGATTTGTTATTGGATTGTGAGGAGCAGAAAATGCAAGCAACTTCTGAAACTGAACTTTGGAGGAATAAAAAATCTTTGAGTGAAAAAATATTTAAATAAAAACTGAAAACAAGTTTTTGTGTTTCGGTGTTGAGGTTTCTGTGTAATTTTCTATAACATATAGTACATGTATATTTTGCATAGGAAATGCATGGAAAAAGATATAACTGTACACTACAAAGTGTACCAACAAGGTGGTATTTCCAATAAAGTGGTCGTTAAGTGTTAAATGACTTTATGATGCTTTGTACATGCATCATCAGCAAAATCTTTCCTCCTCAAAGATGCCACAGCAGAATGTTTAAGTCTCATCTTCTTCTGTCTATCTTCCAACAGTCTTTAATTACAGAGATATAATGCTGATGAAGCCTTCTTCAAGAGTGACAATCTCTCTGGAGTTCTTGCCTTGGAAAGTGCTGGATGGAGCAGTGAAGGGCAGTCCAGTGGGTGGGGAGAGCCACCTCTCAGTGATCTAGGTCAAGTTGTCTTCAGATGAACCACTCTCAGTATAACTGAGTAAGAGGGAGCAAATTTAATTAGAGGCCTGGGAAGATAAGCCTCACCACACCTCTCTGCTTGGCTCATTATACACACAACACCACTCATTTCATGGCCAGCTCTGGCCCAGAGCACATACATAATCAGAGGCTTTTTTATGTGCCAATATTTTGCTTAAAAGAATTAGGAAAATATATACATTTTATGTAATGCAACTATTATGCTGATGAATCAAATGAAGTGTTGGGAGTCCCAACTGCCCAGTATGAAAGCATGTGAGATTAAAAGATAGATAGATAGAAAGCAATTAATAATCTTTTCAGGAGGGATCTCTGCATGATCACTCATGTAAACCAATGGGTTTGAGCTTTTTTCTTTTCTCAGTTTAGCTTATACGTGCTATGCAAATACCCCAGATTCAGCAGTTGCTGTTTGCATGCTGAGCACAGCATCTACTGAAATTAGTTTTTGATACAATCAGGAAAATATCACTGAATATCAAAGAAAACTACCATATGGTCTACTCATGCATTCATTGCTCCATCTCCTAGGGAATTAAAAAGAAAAACAAACAATATTACATGCATTCATTCAGATGCTATGAATAAATGTGAAGACAGCTGAAGTGAAAACCCGTCAGCCCTCTCTAATCACTTGCAATTTTTCACTCTCTGTCAAAAGCGCAAGACACCAGATGACATTCTGATAATGATAGTCATTACACAGCTGGCTCTGACTGTCATGTTGGGACGATGGCAGTAGCAACCAACTGGCTTTCAGAAGTGGCACTGGACAGAACTTTCTGCGCATCCACATTAGCCAGGCAACTGAGCAAAGAAAGTTCTGGAGAAAAAGACTAAATGTATTCCTCCCTTGTATTTAGTCACACAAAAAAGGAAAGGACAAAAGCGGCATGGACAGTGACATTGCATTTTTCTTCTTTTTAGTCTGTCCACTTCAAATCCGGCTTTGATCTTTTGAGGTCTAGCAGGGATCAAGAGCACCAGAGCTTTTCATCTGGATGAACTCCTGCTACAGAGGGATCAGTCCTTCAGAAAGTAATTTACCATCAGCTGGTGTGATTCAGACCGGTGCTCTTTTATAATAGACATGTTCACAGACATGTAGTAAAGCATACATGCAGTAGTTAGGGGTACATCATTACTTTCACTCTGAACCCTTTGTCCAGTCAGTGATGGTTGATGGGGCTAAGCTGAGGGGCAGAGGAGAGATAAAATGAAAGAGATTTATAGATAGATAGATAGATAGATAGATAGATAGATAGATAGATAGATAGATAGATAGATAGATAGATAGATAGATGGAAAGGTGGAGATAGAGACACAGACAGAGAGAGGCAAACAGACATACAGATAGATAGATAGATAGATAGATAGATAGATAGATAGATAGATAGATAGATAGATAGATAGATAGATAGATAGATAGAAACTTTGTTTTCCTTAGTGAGGTTGTTCTTTCCATAGATTTAATTTTATTTCAACTTTGCATATACTGTACATTTTTTACTTTTTACTACTGTTTTTAGAGTTATTCTTATATTTTCTTTTTTTATTCTCTTAAGATTATATTTTGTGAATGGAGGAACAGCAAAGTAAGAATTTCATTGTACAGTGCAACTGCCTGTTCTGCTGTGCACATGACAATAAAACTCTTGAATCTTGAATCTACATTCAGGCAAATACATATGACAACATACGGTCTTGCAACATATTATAGCATGTTACAACAGCATATATATAAGTCTGCGCTCGCTGCTTTCTGCCAGGCATGTCTACCCCAGGGAACAGGATTCCCTACGAGAGCTGGAGAAAGTCAGAGTTGAACTATGTGATATTACATTTAACAGTGTGTAATAGCATTCCATTGTGATGATAGGGAGGCTGTACATTGCGGTGATGTAAATATGCTGTGATTAGACACAGGTATAGATGAGAGCAATGCTGCCTCCTTTTGGTGAGAGATATGGCTGTTGTGTGTGTTTTTAAATTAAAATGACTGCAAACACTGTTAACCCCCACGAAGCCCCTGCAAAGCAGATATTTATTCTTGACTTATAACAGCATAAATAGATTTTATGTGCAGTTCCTTAAGAATCATAACCAAAGCAAAACAGCACAGCTCAGTTGTCCCCTGTTTGTACATTTTGTTTTATTAACTTTGCTTGTGATTACCAAAGGACAAGTTACAAAAATAACGAGCTGTCAGGACAGTGGTGTATCTTGGCACATTGCTTAACCTTTAATACCTCTGCTGCCGTTTCTTCAAAATACTTTGCAAATATTAATAGCATTTTTTGTATGGAACTACTTGATAATAATAACACAGTAATAACAACGTTATCTCTGATTGTTGTGTTCTAACAGTACTAGATATTTGATGTTTTGTACATTTTAACATTCTGGCCCCACATTCACTATGTTAAAGCAGTCGTTACATAAATGTCTTTGAGACAAATTGTGCTACAAATGTGAAAACAATAGTGTCAAATGTACATACATGCATACACCTTGACTCTCACACACACTCACACACACCATATGCACTTTCACTCCAAACATATCAAATACATGGTTGAACTCAACACGTATGGAAACATATCGCGCACATTGGTAATGCCTATTGATGTGCAATAAATAAACAAGGTTGTCACTGCAAGAAACTATTGGTATGAAAAATTTCATAAATTAGGTGGGTGTGTGGTTCTGAATACACAAATCTGGAATACAATAAAGAATGCGTGAGACCACAGTGAAATATAAAGTGGGCAAAATAAGGTTGGTCCTCAGTCTCTGACTCTTCCTAATCAAGAACCAAAATAAGCGATTGCTTGCATTTATTATGCCAGCGGTCCTGCAGCAAATATAGACAGCTTTAAAAAACATATGTAGACTAGTAGCTTTTATAACCTGTCACTTAACCTGTGATTTTTCAAGCAACAGTGTAAAACCCTGTTTAGAAAACAAACCCAATACAACTCCAATTCAGACAGTGCATGAGCTAAAATCAATAAACATAATGGGATTCATAATAACCTGAAGATTGGGTGCATAACAAATTCAGGCTCAGTGTTCTAGAGGTTGGAGCTCCACTTCAGAGAAATAAATAAATGTGCCAGTTCTGTTGGTTGAGTAGAAAAATTATCCATAGCGCTATTTATATTCAGTAGTACTGCTATTTATAAAAGTATAAATAAAAGTTCAGACCTTATTTCAGTGGAAAGGTAAATAAAGGAGAGTGTGATCTAGCAGTGGGACTACAGCCTACATGATATGCTTATTTTCAACAGGGAAGTGCTAATTACAGTGGTAATACCACTGTTAAGGGCAAGATCATAACAAGAGTAGGGGTGCACTTTACAGTTCAATTCAGTCTCTTGAACAGTCAAATATTTTGGCTAATTATTATTAGCAAATGTTCTTTAAAAACACCAAAAAGCCAGAGGCGACAAAGACAGTAACATTGGTTTTTTGCTTTACCCAAAGCTCAGATTTTGCAGATATGATGCACATAGGCTGGTGTGCCCAGCACATCCACATATGTGTACAATGCCTCCCAACTGATTGTGCACCCCTACACAGGAGACCAGTAGTGGAGCAAAAATACCTCTCAAAAAAAAATTAAGAGAATACTTCACAAATAAGTATGTAGGTATAAAAACAAATTGAAGTCAGTCGCAGGCTTCCTATCTTGCTGACTCAGCTGATGGACTCCCCCTGCTGGAGAGACATGCATCTATCGTTGCCCTAAACTCTACAGTATCTTCTCTGGGACTTTATGGCCACCCACTGGGTGTAGTCTATAAAAGCAGAGTGAGAATAATGTGCTGGACTCAGAGCTGAGAATCTGCACCCAGTGCATTGAGCTCATCTGGGGCATACTTCTCCGCTCCAGAGCTTGCGTTCTGCCGGAAACCTGCTGAGATTTCATCAAATGTCCGGCCCTTGGTCTCAGGCACCTTGAAGTAGGTGAAGATGAAGAAAATAAGCAGCAACACAGTGAAGATGATGAAGACGTATGGGCCTGTCAGTTGCTGAGAGGAAGAAACACAAGAGAACAAAAACAATTGTAAGGTTGAATACAACTGATGTAAGACTGTAAAATAAAAAGTACATAATGCCTTGATCTCCATACCTCTACATACTGGAAGCACATTCCTACTATAAAGTTAGCAGTCCAGTTGGAGAAACCGGCCACAGCGAAAGCAGAGGGTCGTGGACCTTGACTGAACAGCTCAGCCACGATGAACCACGGGATGGGACCTGGCCCAATCTCAAAGAATGCCACAAAAACAAAGATGGCCACAATACTGACGTATGAAAGGTCTGGGTATTTTTCCTAGAAAGGATTGCAACAATAACAATGAGCATTTAATATATTGCATGTTCATTTTGATTGTTTACTTTGATTTTCTTCTCTATAATACCTTTAAAAGTTGTTTTAAAATTAGAAAAACAAGCAATGATGGAAAAAATTCAGTATGCACTCACGGTCAGTGCCATGGCAACGGTCATGACCACAGCAGACACAGCCATTCCCATCAGCCCAGTAAGGTGCAGAGATCTTCGTCCTGCTCGTTCAACCACAAAGAGCTGCAGAAGAGAGACATTGCATTAGCTAAGCCAAAGAGGAGTAAAGGGGTCATAAATTACATGAAAATAAAAAGTATGCTACATTTGTTAGTGATGCCCACTAAACATGTACAGTCAATTTAGGAGAAGTTTTTAGGAAAAGGTTCTTAGCAACATTTGGACTATGAAAATGTCTGAATTGGAAGTTATCAGAGCTGCTGTTAACACCACCAAAAATAAAGAAAGCTTACCGATACTATGGTAAACACCGTGTTCACAACCCCAGTACCAATGGTAGCATACACAGGATATGCCACCCCTGCTTTTGTAAATATACTTGTAGAATAGTAGAAAACCTGCAACACAGTAAAAAGTGGATTAAAGGAGCTCCTGAATACTATAAAGATTGTACAAGTTATGCTGCAAATATCTTGGCAAATGAAAGCATCTTGGATTTATTCATTAAAGATCGGTCTAAGAATATTTTAAGATTATTCAAGTTATTTCTAGATTTTTTCATTTGCTTTAAGTCCTTTTATCTAGAGAAAATGTCTTATTGTAATGGCAGATCATTTCAGTACACAATGCATGTAATTTTGCTGGTTTCAAGAAATAATGCTTGAAACAAGTATACATATCTGCCAACAGAAAAAGAGGATTTGAAACAGGCACAAAAATGGCTAGATACTATATAAGTTAAGTAATGTTATAAAGCTCTTACAACATCTCAAAATTAGCAATATTAGATACTGTAGATTGACTACATTTAATATGATTTCACTTGTGTATATGAATATTGGATTATATTTATTATTACGTAAGAGTCATCACCTTTCTAAGGTCACCCACAAAACCGAACTTACAGAGAGACATGCAAACTCACAGCATTGATGCCAGAGAACTGTTGGGACAGCTGCAGCATGATGGCGATGATGAGGGGCTGACGGTAGAGTGGAGAGCGGAAGAGTTCGACGATGGTCACCTTCTTCTCCCTCATCATCTGCCGGCTTTCTTCTTTCATCTCCTGGATGTCTTCTCCCACATCTTCTGTGCCCCGCAGCTTCTTCAGAACTACGAGAACAATTCCACAGTTACACAGAACCTTCAGGTTCATGTCTAAAACTGCACAGAGCACATCTTTAAGAACAGAGTTACTGAGACTGATATTGGAACAAGCCTCTCACCACTCTTGGCTTTGTTCTCTTCATTCTGATTGATTAGCAGGAAGCGAGGGCTTTCAGGACAGAAAGGCAGCATGGCACACTGAATCAAAGCTGGGATGAAGGTGAAGCCAAGCAGGAAAGGCCACATTGTAGCATTGCCCATGATGGAGTCAATGCCAAAGATCTGCAAGACGAGGCAGATACAATAAAACAGCTCAGCCATAGAAACCAACAAAACAATAGCAAGTGCTTAATCAGTGCAGCATATTGTTGCTCTCATGTTAAAGTCTTGTAACTACATTTGGTTTTTTTTTTGTTGTTTTTGTTTTGTTTTTTTACATCATTTGAAAACTCCAGGTAGACTTTACATTGTGGGACCAATGGACCAATGGAAATGATCCAAAACTACTTTTACAATCTTAATTTAATCTGTTTATTTATTTATTTATTTGCTTCTCCTTCAAAGTTACTTCTTTGGAGATGTTTTGTTATGACAACAGACAATATTTCCTAACACTGAAGTGTTTCACGATAAGTTCTCCTCATTACCTGTGCCATCAGGATGCCTATGACAATTCCCAGTTGATGCAGAGTGCCCAGTGCCCCGCGCAGAGACGTTGGGGCAATTTCGCCAACATACATAGGCACAAAGCCTGTGGACAGGCCTGAATAAAGACCTACAACCAGCCGACCAAGGATCAACATCTCCCATGATGCTGCCAGCTTTGAGAAGCCCATTAAAGCAGCTGCTATGAAGGCCAAGACATTAGCAATAAGCATTGAGTTCTTCCTGCAGAGAGAAGAAAGTTGAACACTGAGCATCAGAAAACCAGAATGTGCATTGAATCCATTAGGCCTGTAGGAAGTCTCTGAAATATTACCTGCCCAGGCGATTGACAAACAGCCCTACAGAGAAGGAGCCGAAAATGCCTCCCACAGAGAACATGGAAACCGATACAGCCCAGAGTGTGGTGAGGGTGTTTTCATGTATTTTTTCATTATAACGTTCATACCATGTCTTATTGATGAACTCTTCAATGGTCTATAAGAAAAAAAAAACATAAAATGTAAAAAATATAAAAGAGAAGATCAATTATTTATCAGCTAATGATAATAATAGATGCAAGTATTATTAAAGTATAATACTTCTTAACTTGCTGGTTAGTTTTCACACAATGGGACATTCTGGGCTAAAACTAGAGTAAGTTATTTGCTGTGTTGAGTAAAAATCTATAGCACAGCATTATATCCCTCAACCTCATGGATTTGCCAGGAGATTTCCATGTTTCATATTTTATCAATAGTCCGCAGCGTGCACTGTGCAAACGTTGGCAATCCCTGTGGTGCCAACCAGTCCTGATTGCTAACCAAGTCACTGATTCATAGGCTAATAAATACAACCAGGCTAGGTTTAGTGTAACTCTTACGTCAGGTGTCCAACAAAATTACAAAGAAAACATTGATTCAATCTTTATTCAGCAAAAAATGTAGCCAAAGGAAAGAGAAGAAAAACCAAAATGATGTAAGACAACTTAATAGTTAGCTACCTAAACTTTAGCGTTTAGCTTTTTTGTCATTTGACTAGTTCATGTTCTGTGTAATAATGATTTGAAGACTTACTACTACAGTTGCATGGCTACTATAAGATATTGGCTTCCTGGCAGGAACATAAGCTATCTGCCTTACTTCCTTGGCTTTTCAACAGGAAAATATAACCGAAGATATATAGCGATGGTCATTTTTTTCCTTTTCGAGTGAGTAAAGTCTGGATGGCATCATCTCCAGGCTCCTTAAGTCCTGCGCAGATCAGCTGTGTGGGATAGTTGAACACATTTTCAACATGACCCTGAAGCTCAGGAAGGCACCACAACTGTGGAAAACATCTTGTGTGTTAATGGTGCCGAAGAAGCAGCAACCATAGGACCTCAGCAGCTACAGGTCAGTGGCACTGACATCACATCTGATGAAGACACTAGAGAGGCTGGTCCTTGTATATCTCCACCCTCTGGTTAGCTCATCTATGGACCCACTCCAGTTTGCCTATCAACCTGGCATTGGAGTGGATGACACTGTCATCTACCTCCTACACAGAGCTCTTTCTCACCTGGAGAAGCCTGGGAGCACTGTAAGAAAGATGTTCTTTGATTTCTCCAGTGCTTTTAACACCATACAGCTTAGGCTCCTGAGAGACAAGCTGGAGAACACAGGAGTGGATCACCACCTATCAAACTGGATTCTGGACTATCTCACCAACCGACCACAGTATGTGAGGACATGGGACAGTGTGTCTGACATGGTGTTCAGCAGCACAGGGGCCCCACAGGGTACAGTCCTGGCACCGTTCCTCTTCAACCTGCAGACTTCATGTACAGCTCACCAAACTGCCATCTACAGATGTTCTCTGTTGACTCTGCAATCAATGGAATCATTACAGATGAGGTCGACAGAGAGTACAGAGAACTGACCCAGGACTTTGTGGACTGGTGTCTGAGGAACCATCTCCTGATCAATACAGGGAAAACCAGAGAGATGGTAGTGGACTTCTGCAGACACAGTCACTTCCCTCCACTAGTGAACATCCAGGGAAGGGACATTGAGAGGGTGGACTCTTATAAGTACCTGGATTTTCATCTTAACAATAGACTGGACTGCTCAGAAAACACAAGTGTACTTTATAGGAAAGGCCAGAGCAGTCTCTACCTGCTCAGCAAACTGAGCTCATTTGGAGTGCATGTGGCACTCCTGAGGAACCTTCTTTGACATTGTTGTGGCATCAGCCATCTTATTTGGAGTGGTCTGCTGGGGCAGCAGCATCTCAACTGCGGACAGGAACAGGGCCAGCTCTGTTCTGGGAAGCCCCCTAGACCCAGTGGAGACAGTGGGAGATGGGAGGATGTTAGCCAGACTAGCATCCATGCTGGAGAACAAGTAAGTAAGTACCCCACAGTAAGAGATGAATTTCATATTTTTCTAGCTATTTTATAGTCAAGGAATTATATCTATGTCTATACTGGACCCACAGTCCTGCATAATGAAACATAATGTCATTCAGATGCTTCTGAGGACCTTGAGCAACTGGATCATTTGTGTTAGATTAGGATTAGAGCAAAATCTTCATGACAAAACTCCAGGTGCAAAGCCAGATGTCTCGTTCAATATCAACCAAAACTTCAACCATGCGCTGAGATTACTGTGTTGAACCAGCAGAGGGAGCAAGACTACACAGCAGGACATAGGGACTGTTGTTAATGTAGTGTTGATAATCATGAATCAGGGTGACACTGACATGCCTATGAAGTGGTCTCATTTTAGTATATATATATATGTATAGGATATCTGAGACTAATATGTGTTTATCAGTGTCAGATTAGAAATTACTTTCATTCAATTTTTTCATTCAAAAAATTGACGTCAGACAGAGGATAAGACAATAAAGGTGACATCAGACTACACAATGGTACCACTGCCTAGACTCTAAACAGAGCTAACATGCTGCCACCATAAGGCCTGAAGGTTTGTCATTTCCTTAACAATCTATCCACTAAAGCCTTATCGCCACAGTAAGATAATTTAGCATAGCTGTGTCTTATAGCTTTCCAGACTGCGACCTTCAATGATAGTTCACAGGTCACAAGAAAGCATTAGGGAGTTTGTCTAGAGTTGCAGTACTGATAATGTAGCATCAGAGGCCTTGAGCTACAGAACTCTTGCCAGCACCTATCCTAAACAAGCTGTTCCTGTACCAGAGAGTGCTTAGACACCCTAAAACAACCCTAATCTTAATCTGCATGTATTTGCAGCGTGGATCTGTGCACGTCTCCTCGGTAGCTCCTTGATTTACGCCATCACCTCTACTCTTTATCTCTTTGCGCCTCTGAAGCCAAATCTCTGCTCTTTAAGAACCTAATGTACACAACTTTCAGATTCAGTGAAGTAACACAGGCTGTGGACTTTAAAGTGTTATTTGTGTGAAAACAACATAATTAACACTTTAATTCTTGAGGCCACATCATTGTTTAGTTTTGAATTAATTTGTAATTTCAAGTGATTCCCCACTGAAAAGTCATTTCAGTGTAGGAGAAAGATTAATGTGAGCTTGTACAACCAACACAACTAAATTATCAATCTTTTTAATTAGCTATTGAATTATTTGGTAACTACTATGAAACAATTATTTAAGTTACAGTAGCCCTGAAACGTATTTGGACAATTTAAAGGTGTGGTGTGTAAGTTTCCAACCAACTGAATACTCCTCCCTTTCCAAGCATGTAGTAGAATCTACGGTGGTCGTCATGTTTTCACTTCATTGACGATGAGAATTCAGCCTCCGTTGCTTTTTCTTCTGCTAAATAACAAGTATGATCCTCCATTTGTCAAAATTTGGGCTCTTAAACTTCTCACAACATGAAAAAGGTTAGCCAGTAACTGGCCGCAACTACTGATTCACTACCACTTCAACATTAAAACTCAAAAGACGCTCTCTAGAGCCAGTGTTTGTTTTGTCCATTCTGGGCTACTGTAAAAGCATGGCGGCATAACATGTTTGCCTCTGTTGGAAGAGGATCTGCTCCCTAAGTAAATATGAAGGGCTCATTCTAAGCTAATAAAAACACAAGTATTCGTAGTTACATGTGATGATACACTAATGAAAATATGTTTTTGTGTATTTCATTTCTGCTAATAGATCCCCTAAATCTTACACACTGCACATTTAACCACTGGTAAACTTTGTTTGAGGTTACATTGGTTATTTCATAAAATGTTTAACAAAACATTGGTTTCAGAAAAAAAAAAACACTTAGCACAACATCAGACTGACGGTAGACAGTTTGTGTGAAGAACGCTTGGAGGAGGTTTCCAACCAGACTGCATTAAGACTGCTGCAAAGCACACAGATGGGAAAAATCAAATATTGTAGGTCTTTCCTACAGTGGTATTGGAGAGCTTGTCTTCACTGATGGCATCATGAACTCAGAAGTGCATAAGAATTGTTAAACCTCTTAAAATCCCAGCCTTATTACTTATTAACACTTATTATTCAGTAACTACAGGAACTTCAATGCAAACTGGCTGAGCTATTCTTAAGTTATAGAAGTGTGTAATAAAACTTTGGGCTCACCAGCAGGCCCTGGCCATGTAAGGGGTTGAACAATAACGATCTGACATACAGTAGTTGCCTTTTGAAAGAATACTTTTTCAAAAAGAAATCAGAAGGATCTGTTCAGTATAACTGGCACTTGACATTTTGTTTCCTAATACAATGAACTAACATCTTTAATTATGGGACGAGTATCCAAATACTTTTGGGGGCCACTGAATGTAGCTATGACAGTAAGGAATTTAGGTTTGGACCCATATGTGGGCTCTTGCAGTTTAAAGAAAAACATGTTAAATAGCGAATACACAACTATGATTTGCCCATTTCTACACTACTGTCTCAGTCATATTCCAGCTGTTGTAAGTTATAAATCAGTCTATATAATATCAGAAGTCTTTATGTCCTGCATTGGAGCTGGATTTCCATATATGGGGTGGAAAATAGACTTTGAACATAACCTGATAAGGACCTCTAGTGGGTGTAGTGTTTGTCTATTATTAGGCCGTGCTCTTCACAAATTAATCTTAGCAGGAAAAACAGGAAGGCGCATGAGCTTGTCGTACACAAACTACAGGGATATTATGGGGTTATATAGTATATAGCGATTACACATAACAGCATTGAAGTTGCATGGAGTAAGAGATCATCTTTCAAAGACAAGGCTCTTTTCCTTCACTTGTAAACAGCCAAGCCAAGCTCACCCCATTTAGTTCCACCGACACTGGATAGATCCAGATTTTGAATGGTAGAACTGATGATACCTAAACGCCAACTAATGATCTTGACTCTTTCTTCCTCTAAGTCTTTGAAAGAAATCTTGTATTGCAATTCTAAGCCCAGTAGGATGCATCCAGTCTGTAATGTCTGAAGTGCTGCACTCACCTTCTGAGGTGCGTTGATAACACCCGTGTTGTAGCCGAACTGTAAAGAGCCAATGACCGCTGCACCAACAGCGATCATCAATTGCACTGTCACATGCTGCGTAGACACAAAACAGAGAAGGAATCATTTCAGTCTGTTTTTAAGACAAATAACTGCTGATACAAATATAAGATTTTGAACCAGTTTTTTCTTTACTGTGTGCGTCTTGCATCCGTAAACATGAACACACGTGTCTGAACACATATGTACTGGATTAAGTGCAAGTTTAATCCGCTGGCTCAATTTTCATTGGAAACAGTGATGCATAATCCGTGGATTAGCTAGAGTGTGAAAACAGCAATGAGCCAAAAATAAATCCAGAAACAGGTTTATGTTTGTGGAATGTGTTTTTGCCAGTCATTGTCATACACATTTGTAAAAATGTATATACTTTCAGACAGTCAGTCTGTCTAGATATTGACTCTTTTCTAAAATAGAAACACTTTTAATTAGACTTTGAATTGTTCACTTTGAGCAGCAGTTATTCCAGGGATTTATAGATCAAATGATTCTTTTCACTCATTTGAGTTATGCTGCCTTAATGTATTAGTACATGCTGTACATACAATCATAAGGTTACAGTCAAAATTGGGAACACTCCTGCTAAAATGACGTTTTCTTGATTTTCTAAGTCCTCTACAGAGAATACACCTAAATATGGCGTTTTATTTATTCATTTATTTTGGGCTTTTTTAGTTTAAAATACTGGAAAAAATAAAATAGAAAAATAGAAAATACTCCATGACTCTTACACAAGCCATACTGTATGTTTTTTTTAAGCAAATATGTTAAACTCAGCATATAAACAGTAATTGTGCATTAAAATGTGCAGACGTGTTTTTTTATTTTCACTTACAAAATTGTCAAAACATGCAACTTGGCCAGTGGTGCCCAAATTTGCATATGACTGTATTCGTATGAATAACTCAACTCGAGGTTTATAATTGGGTTATTGATCATGCAACCTTGTAATTCATGAACTTTTCATGAACTTCTATAAGTAGTACTTAGCCAGCATGAAACTAATATGTAAGTGACGTAGTTGTGAGACTAAGCCTACATATAGGCACTTGTTTGAAGGTCTGTGTAAGAGCATCTTTTTTGATAAACCGTCAAAGTGAACTGAACAAATCAGCATCCACGGTGTATGTGAGTGTAGTAGGTTGCGTGTGGACAGTAGAAGTAAAACTGCCCACCACACAAGTGTGCAAAATGTTCCAACATCTGCTATGATAATACAAGATAAACAACGGGCACTGAGTTCATTGTTACTGTAAGACAAGGTAGCGTATTATTCCTCAGTGATGCTTGAGGAAGGCTGCTTCTGTTTATGGGGAAGCCCTGTCATTCTCTCAGTGTAATCTAATTACTGGGATCTGAGAGTAGCTGAACTCACACATGCACTGTTTATTCTTACCTCAGTCCACACACACACACACACACACACACAACACTAAGCCTTTACGTAACACATGAAGTACTTCTTTGCAGGTGCATGTTTTGGTGAGGAGGACCTAACAGACACGCATTGGCCTGGACATGCTGGGTGGAATCTTGGGCTGGGATTCTCTATATAAACATGCTGGATCAATTGCCAAAATGTCATAATGGATTTCCGGCACAGTCATTTTTGAATGAAATATTACCCAACATTTCTAACAAAAATAAGAACTGAAAGCGCTGTGAGTCAGCCAAAACATTAAAAACACCTGCTCGTTTCTATATTCATTGCCCATTTTATCAACTTCACATATTAATAGGTGCAATCTGTAGTTCTAGTTACAGACTGTAGTACATCTGTTTCTTGGAATACTTCATTTGGCCCTCTTTCACTCTGTTCTTCATTGGTCAGAACCCCCACGGGACCACCACAGTGCAGATATTATCTGGGTGGTGGATCATTCTCAGCAAAGTATGGAGTTTAAAACCCTGTCCACTTACTGTCTACTCTTTACACACATACCTTGCTGGTGCACCTCGTAAGTGTAAAATCAGAGACAGTAGCTCATCTGTTGTGCACAGTTTGTGCTGGTCATCCTCTAGTCCTTTATCAGTGGTCACAGGACACTGTTGGCTGGATAGTTGTGGTTGCTGGACCACTCATACCAGTGCAATGCACATTAACACACCACCACCAAGTCAGTGTCACTACAGTGCTGAGAATGATCCACCACCCAAATAGTACCTGCTCTGTGGTGGTCCTCTGGGGGTCCTGACCACTGAAGAACACGGTAAAAGGGGTTAACAATTCTAAACAATTCTGGTTATTGTCATGACAGATGTCATAATATTTGATGTCATAACAGCTTATGAATTGGAAGAACTGAAATCAAATCAAATCATGAGGTGCCTGCAATTTGCCACCTCTGTTGTTGTTCATCACAATGTAGGCTAATGTTTAATCAGGATCCTACCAGCTTTCTCTCCATCATCTCAATAAGATCTTTAAACATTGGTACATATTCAAAAGTGGCATTCCTAAAAATACATTTCATAGCACCTTAATTAAATTACATGAAGGTCAGAATGCCGTTGTTCAAGCAATCATACCAAATGACATTCTGCAATAAACCCAACTGATGACGCCTTTCATTAAGAGGCCAAGCACACATGGGCAGGAGCCACAGAGAGATATAAACACAGCACATAAACCCTTCCCAGGATGCAAACAGCATTGGCATCCTACAGCTTAGAGCAGGTTACATCATGGGCCTTTTAATAGGATTGTAATTGGTTTCTGTCCATTGTAAGGCTGCTCGGGGACACGGAGCCTGACAGATAGCTACTGCTATGCCATGCTAACTATGGCTTTACTATTGTCCATGTGCTTTTGTCATGTCCATTTGCTATTGTCATGTTCAGACCTGTCGACCCTTAATCAATCACGCTTAATGCCAAAAAATAATAATCATTATGCAAGTATATCCTCACTGGCTTCAAGCACATAGACCTTTCCCCCTGGTTTAATGGCCAACTTCAATACAATGTGTTTTTCTCAAATGAGTGCATCACCACAATGCTGTATGGGTGGAGACATCAGTGACAGTGTCTGCTGTACAGCTGAAGGAATTAAATTGAATCAGTAAATCTTTTTTCTACTCTTCCAGATTTCATAATGCTCCCTATTCCTTACTCTTCAGGACAGGTCATATGGGATCTTTGGAAAGGCTGGATGTTCTCAAGAGACCTTCTGTGACTCCAAGGCCCTCTTGCCTCTCTGGCAGATATATGTGGCCTTGAAATGATCCATAGCAGCACGTTTCTTTACCTCTTTCCTAAACACTCTAGACCAGCAGCCTCTCCTGACTCTCTTAGGGACACAGTGAACAAAAACATTACATTTCAGGGCTATGGGAGGCAAGAAGCACTTTAAAATTGCACGTAGGCCTAGAGACGAAGAGTATGTCCCGCTTCTGAGTGCTCCCTGAGGACACAACCAGACTGTTCACTGCTTAGTGATTCTGGTACAAAGGTGTGGTGTAAGATTTCAGTCACCTGTGTTCAACTCCAAAGGTTTGGCAGAAAGATGCAAACTAAAGAGTGCGTCGCCTGATATAAGCATTTATATGTATTTTAAGTACAAGCCTACTGTGGTATACTGCTTACTGTGGTATGTGATATAATAAAAGATGTTGGTAAATCCCTGGATCCCTTTACATTTACACACATCTGTCTGGACTCAGTAAACGTTCTAAATCTGACCAGTTTAAAGCGAGCACTGATGTATGAGGGAACAGTGAGGCAATAGTTGCATCTGGGTGACTAAGTCTGCTTATCAGTATTGGTTTAATATCAATGGGTTCGTATAAGAGAGTTTGATTTTCATATACCGTCCCCATCAGAGGGCACATTTCTGTTGTTTATGTAAAACCTAATATAAACTGCTCGTAATGTAAATGCTTCTTAGGTTCCCTTCCTTCTGCTGATAAATATCTTGTAGATTAGATTTTCTTACAACTCGAAATTGTTCAAATATCATGAACGAACAATTAAAAAACAAGCAAACTGACAAATAAGTGCCCCTGGTCAAAGCACGTGTTCAAAGGGAAAGTGAGTTAACATGTCCTCTCCTAAGGACACACTTCTGCACATTTTAATGCACAGTTAAAGTTTGTTTACTGAAGTTAGATTCAAAAAGGGGACAAAAATGTGCCAAAACATTCTGCCACATTCTATATTTTGTTATATTTTTTCCCGTTTGTTAAACTCAGCAAACCAAACGAAACTGCGCACTAAAACAATTTCATTTTTCCTTAAATAAAAATCAACAAAATATACCATTTGACTGCTTAAGATTTTGCATACAACTGGGGACTAACAGCTAAAGTGATGATCTTACAAATGATCTGATGAATGAAACACAATGGAAAATAAGCATATCAGTCTGTTTCGGTGTGTTTTATACCTATTATTTAAGGATCGAGTATCTAATATCTACTATTTGCCACCGTAAGTGTCATGCAGCATTGAATGGAGTATGAATGGACAGGAAAAGGCACAGCAGACGCCTCGTGGAAACTACCTGCGGACTCCTCACAGCGCCTTTACTCTGTTATTACCTGTCTGTTAGACTCCATGCTGTGCAGGTTGGAGGTAAAGACGTGAGGAGGATCCCTTCTTTCTGCTCGTAGAATGGATTAAAATGCCGTTTTAGTCCTTCGTTAAGATCAAATCACATAACAGGGCGGTTCACGGTGAAGGAATAAATGAATGAAGTAATCTTTATCCACAGCTCATCTTCCTCCTGTGAAGCTGGAGTTTGTCTCCTCTAAATGACCAGTGTCCAGTGTGTTGACAGTCCCGCACGGCGCTGTAAGCCGGTTATTATTTCCCCAGCTGCGCTCTGATTGGCTGAGGGAACTGGATTGAGATTGGAGAGCGGCGCGTTTGTGAAAGAGCTGCACGTACTATACGGCGATAACGTGGAGGTGACGCTCACTACTGCCAGTGGCTTTGTTGATTTGCCTTATATGTAGATTTGACAGGCAAAAAAAACCAAGAAGACTAAGTATGACCTAACTCTTTGGAGCTGGAGGTCACTCAGTGATCTGTGTCGTTTTCTATGACTTTAAATGAATACTAATAGTTTTGTGCTTCAGCTGTTTCTGTGTAAAGCCCTGTGGAAAGTGCTCTATAAATAAATCTGTCAGGTTTGAAACAGGCAGTATAGATCCATAATGTGGATCCATATAATTTGATTGATGTGTAGGCCACAGTAGAAGCTGGTTAGAAGCAGGTCGATTCACTTCGTCAGGAATAGGTTCAGCCTGGGCAAATGATAATGGCATGATCCTGAAAGGTTAACAGAGCTTGCTAAAGATTCTTAATCAGTGCACTAGTAAAGATTGAGCCAGGCTTAGAAAGATCTATCTATTAACCCTTTCACCTCCAAGGATCTGTGGACAGGCCCATTCCTCGCTAGCAAGACTGCATGACCTTTGCAGGGTGTCATGGTAGTTATAGAATAATTAATAGTAGTTACTGTATATTAGGCTTCAAGTCTAATAAGAGTAATATGTTGTTGTCGGAACAAAACCTCGTATCTCCAAATTGGTAGCTTTACAGGAGAAGGAAAAAACATACATTGCTTTCAATGTATGTCAATGGAACCAGACTTTTTATCAGGTTTTTGCCCATTTATTTTGGTCCATCCTTCATGAAATTTATACAGAATATAAAAGCCAACATGCATTTTCAAATGATGTCAAAAACTGAAAATGGAGATACAAGGTTTTGTTCCGACAACAGCGAAACTGGGAGGTGAGTAAGTCTGGAATTAAGGGGTTAAACACAAATACTCATACTCAAACTCATAAGACATATAAGATGAACTCTAACTTAGATTCTATGTGTTAGCAACGGTTTATCTAAAAGCATCATATTCGATACGCATAATAGAGATCAGCCAGTCTGGAAACTGTGTCTGAGGACCAAAGGGAACAATTAGTACAAACCTACCAATGTTCTAATAGAAAGGTAAAATGCCATCCAGACTGAAGTTTGACGCTGACATCCTTCCGCACGCTCAACATTTCATGTAAACAGCTTTATTAGTAGGTAATTATTTGGTGATAAGATAAGTGGGTCAGTGAGAAGATGTCATTGTCACATTATCCCAGTACTCTGTCCCAGCCTTTGTTCACTGCAGCAGGGGAGAATCCGGCAAAACTGTAAGCAAAAATAAAGGAATAATCGGATCTTTTGTTTGGTCCAGGAAACGACGTACATGCCTTCACCAAACAAAAGAGAGGAAAACCATTTTGTTGACTTTGGTTTCTTATGATCAAATCTGTGTTCTTTGAAGGTCATTATAAACAATAACAAACTGTTATAAATCAAAGACTGGGTGGGTTTGGTGGTTGTCAACAGGTTGGTATTGTTCAATAATTCAAAGAACCCATGTATTTTCAAAAACCGCTCAAATACTAATTTAGTTTATAATCTATGTCTTTTAATATCAAAAACACCTCTTGTCTTGTATTGTTGTTATTTTGTTTGTACAACATTGTTGTGTTGTAACATTTGTTTACTTTCCATTCATATTGTCAAAAAAATCTGCAGGGATATTTTTCCACACCTCCGAAGTTCAGTCTTGCATTTTCTGCTTCTCACAAACCTAGAAATCCCAAACATGTCCAGCGGTGCTGGCGTCTGGACAGTGGACAGTTCATTGTTCTTAGAACACCAGCAGCTTCTTTGTTTAATTGCAGATTTTCTTCTTTTTTGTCTGTTTCCTTTTCTCTGTAGGATCTTATTGACAGCTACACATCCTTTCAGACCCACAGTGTTGAGTTGTCTTTTGACAGTGGAGGCATGGACGCATTAAGAACTCACTTATAAGAACTTCAGCTGAAGTCCACAGAGCCAAACAGTTCAGTTACACACTCACAAATCTGCTGCATTTTGAGCTTTAATGTTGAGACAGAAATTAAGTTTTAGGAAGCAAGACCTGAATCAAGAGTAGAGCTTGATTTTCTCCTATCTCTCAAAGATGGACACTTTAAGAGTTGTTTATCTGATGGAGACAGCTTTGGTGGTCTACATGTTTTTGCACAGTTGTTAATTGTCCTGTTTTATCTGCATCTTAATTTCTTAATTAATACATTTTTACTTATTTCCCTTCCTAATGCAAGTGGATTATCCTCTAATGTTCTCAGAAACATCTCCAGAAAGTTCAATATGATGACTGCTTGACTGGCATGGTGCAGTATTTCAAATGTTCCAGCAGTACATTGTCTTGCTCAGGGCTCAAAAGCCTAGAGAACAATAGGTGGTGGTAAAGGGTAAAATCAACAGAGCAATTTACTGTTGTGTTGTTCAAGCTCCATAAATATTACATATTTTTCCTGGAACTGAATAAATATGTAGTAACACAATGACGACATAATGATGTCTATTATACTTCTATTTAGTTTTTTTGATCAATTGTTTTTTTAATATATGTTTTATTCAAAATAAGTAATTAATCTTTATGGCCTAATCTTTATGCAAAATAAAACTCTGTTGATGAACTACCATTGAAAACCATGTTGGTGAACTGCCATTGTTTAACCAGCCTACAGCTCCTAGTGAGCGGTTTCTATCTCAGATCATTGTGGAGAAGGATAAAGCTGAAAACAGGAGCTATTTGCAGTCCAAAACTAGTTAATCTCAAGAGAAATTAACAACTTTTCAACAACTCCAGACAGCAAAGCTACAAGTAACAAACCTTCAAATCAGAAAAGCTGTTTGTGACTTTTTGTCTGGACACCTCTTTCTGAAAGCACCCACTATTTTTAAAACTTATCAATAGTAACTCCACTGACGCAGGGTCAACGACACTGAGCAGGCGTGAAATGAAAAGGTCATGTTCTGTTTTAAGCGCAGGCTAAAAGCTAGCACCACAAACAGAGTTGCTAATGCTACTGGATCCCTTATTGTTCTCCGTGGCAGGGTCCACTGGAGCAGCATCAAAATAAAACAGTCAGTCTTTGAGAAGACAAGTACAAGCACATGCTAATGCACCACACATATCAGTGCACCGCTCAATGCACTGCCATGACTTTGACCAGTGAAGGGTGAGCGTGTGTAAAGACATGACAGGCATCTGCCTGGTCATGTAACCTCAGCCACCGTCCTCTGAAACGTGCTTGCCTGCACTCACACTGACTCATCTTGGCATGAGTGAAAGCTCAGCCTCAACTCAGCTCTGCTGGGATGGAGTGCTGGATGTGGTGTAATGGGATGCAGCATATGGGCATAGATGGACTTAGGAGTAATTAGCATCCCTCAAACCACTTATATAGCACCTTCTGAGAGCTAATCGTTTTAAAATATACACCAATGAGCAATTAACGTCTTAAACCCTGAAAAGGAACCTATACAGTAGCTACAGAGTAATTTATAGTAAATCATCAATAGAAAGGTTCTAATGTAGTCATTGGCTTGGACACTTTCTTCAGGATTCTCTTTCCAGTTCTAGGAAAAACTGTTAATCAGTACAGGGGCTTACACTATATGAAGGTTCTTTAAACTTTAAAAAAAAAAGGCTTTTCATACTTGTGCACTTAAAAAATGTTTCGTTAACGATCCATCTGTTAAAAGGTTCTTTAGGGAAGTGGTTCCTTTGGTGCAGGGCTCGGCAACCCAAATGTTTAGAACAGCCATTTCGTCCTTTAAACAGAAACCAAACCACCTTCGGAGCCACAACATTTCATGTCCATTTTGGCGTCTTGGCTGTAAATATGTCTATGCGCTAATGTGCTAGTATAGGCTAAAATATATATATATATATATATATATAGTGAAAACGCAGAATTACATTGCTCTGTTTTAAGCTGTAGCCACTTTCCTCGCATTTCTGACAGAAAACTCTTTCTAAAAAGCGAAATAATTTATGTGAAAAATGTCTCAGTTTTCTACTTTGTACGAGGCTGAATTCAGGTCCTCGTTTTCCAGCTTCTTGCTCGAATTTTCCCGTTCCACCTTAAATGTTGCCTGAGGCGCCAGAATGCAACTGCAGCAGCATTTAAGGGGGAACGGGAGAATTAAGGGAGAGCAAGAAGCTGGCGAATGAGAAGACTTTTTAGCGTGTAACAGTTTCTCGTTGCAGATTAAACATATCAGTAAACCACCTGAGTGCTCATAAACCCAAATAAGTCCATTCATCTCCAAATTATCGGTGTTTGTCTTAAATATTCCTCCTTGCCGTTCCATTAGCTACTAGCTAGGCGACAGTGTCGTATGTGTTGCTATGCAACCAGCAATCTGTGAGCCAACCTTCAGGGTGAAAGGGTGAATTAGCGGTTATATGCTAAATAAAATTAAGACCATTTGATGTTAAACTGTGTTAGAATGACCTGCAGAGCTTGGTTTTACTGCAGAGGACGGTCAGTTAATCAGAGCATTCCCTGATCTATGACATCGCCTAAACCGTTAAGAGTGTAGTTACTTAAAGGGGAGTTCCACCATTTTTCAAATTTTCCCCTTATTTAGTCTTTGAAATGCAAACAAATTCATTCAGAGCGTTTAGATATGAAATGATACTGTAGAGAAACTTACTGACTCACATTGCTTTACAGTGGTGACGATAGGAACTAGGGATTGGAGTATTTACAGTGCATATATTGGCATTTTAAGGGCGGCACGGTGGCGTGGTGGGTAGCGCTGTCGCCTCACAGCGAGGAGGGCCGGCCGGGCGGCCAGGGTCCTCTCTGTGTGGAGTTTGCATGTTCTCCCCGTGTCTGCGTGGGTTTCCTCCGGGTTCTCCGGTTTCCTCCCACAGTCCAAAGACATGCAGTCAGGCCAATTGGACATGCTAAATTGCCCCTAGGTGTGAGTGTGTGAGTGACTGTCTGTCTGCCCTGCGATGGACTGGCGACCTGTCCAGGGTGTATCCTGCCTTTCGCCCGAAGACTGCTCCAGCATCCCCCCGCGACCCTGACGGAGAAGCGGCTTAGAAAATGGATGGATGGATGGATGGATGGATGGATGCATGGATGGATGGATGGATGTTGGCATTTTTTATTTTCTACCCAGAATAACAAATTGACCTAGATTTTTATATATGGTGGGAAAATAACTTTATCCGAATTTTTTTTCTTTAGGCCATCTTGTGCCTTACGTGCACATCTCTGGCATGAATGATATACATTTTAGCCATACTTTTTTTGCAATATTATGGAAAAAAACAATGTCTCATGTTATGGGTTTTTGTGAGGTAGGTTTTAGGAGTATTGAATTATTTGGACCTCTGGTCCCCATCACCACCAATATGAACAGTTCTGTCTAGATAGGTTTATCCAGAATCACATAAAACCACTCTGAATTACTTTTTAGATATCTTTACCATTTAATTCTTAAACACTGGAGGAGTTCTCCATTAATGTTTGTTTAATAACAAGGATTAAATCTAGTCCTAGGCCTAATCCCTGTCCAGGAAACTGATGCACTAAGTTCTAAGATAACTGAAGAAGACTAGATTTTCACATTGTAACAGTCAATCTTACAACATATGACTTTACATATTGAGTTAAATATGATATAATTGTACTGAAGCAAATCAAAAATTTCAGTGTTGATAATTCATGAAAAAAAAACATAGATGCTGCATAGTCTTCACCGGAGCTCAAGTTGTTCTAGATTACTAAAGCCTTGGTTTTGGGTCATCAGGTTTGCAAAGTTCAAACAGAGTTGTCAGGGCCTTGGTGGGAGAGTGGATGGGACCACCATGATGTGACCAATCTGACAAATCCACATCATCATCCCTCAACACGCCTCCGTCTCCATTATCCACCCTGACATTGTCGTTTAGACTCAGGGCAGGCAATCAAAGACCATATTCTCACGATTAATCAAAAATTTCATGCCAGCAGACTCAATGAAATCGGAACACTGGTGGGCAGAGAGGCCTGCTTCAGCTTTGCGGAGACTGGCCTCGTGCTTTCTTCATGGGCAATACTGTACCCCCTCATTTATTCAGTCCAATTAAGAAGACTTAGCCCCAGTGTCCATCTCAAACTGGGTGAAGCAGACAATGAGCCCATCACACAGCATTAGGCTGTAGCAGAGGCAACAAAAGCACAGAAGGAGCCTGTGCAGTAGGCAAGAGTGCAGTCATGGACAACAGAACACTGCTGCTCTGTCCAGGTACTGGACCAGCATGGCGAGCCATTGTCCAATGACGTAAGATTCAGTCTAGATGGCCAAGAATGTTGCATATTCATAAATTCACCATCTAATATCCATAGAGGGAACACTATATTCAAACTGCAAACTGATGCAATGTGACAATTTTCCACTGATTGAAAATAGCACTGGGATATTTCAAACCCATCCTAGCTCAGTCAGGGCTCCAACGCTTGTAAAATGTTTTTGCTTTGCTGGTCCGTCGGCTGTTTCTTTCTTATTGACTTTTCACTCAGAGGAACCTGAGAGATTAAAGGAGTAGACGTGCTGTCAATCAACATGCATGATTTACAAGACATTCTGTCTAACATGAAAACACCACCAAGCTGTGACATAATAATGTTTGAGAAAAGTGTGTTGCACTTAATTACACAATAAAGTACAGCTGACATCAGTGGCTTCAGTGGCTTCGTTTTTTTTCGTGTACATACAAAAAGATGATGCTTCAAGGGTTTTTAATAAGTAAAATGGTTCTTTGCATGCCTAATGGGTTCTTTGCTTTGGTACAGGTTCTTCGGATTGATGGAGAGTGTGTTTTATATGGTTCTATATAGGGCCTTTTTGAAAAGGGTTATATTGCACCAAAAAGGGTTCTTCTATTGTTACAGGCTTGACATCATAACAATAGAAGAAACATTATTGGTGCTATATACAACTTGTTTTCAAAAAGGTTCTATATAACAATCTTCAGCATGTTGTCCATCGATCTGGCAAACCATTTAACAATGCAAAGAACCCTTTAGTGATGCATAGGTTCCTTTAAGTGATCATGGTTCTATATGATAAATAGAACTCTTAAAGAACCATCATTTTTAAGAGAGCCATGAAGTGCTTGAAATTCATTTTGAAATGAAACAATATATTTGAAATATATCTTACATATAAAGTAATATATGCCCATACATGTACTTTCTGAATGGGTTCTATCAAGTTCAATGTAGGCCTACAACTGAGATATACAGCGCCATGAGCTCATCCGGTAATGAGTTGACGTACAAGAAGAGAGTTGTGACATATGTTCTGTCTCTTGCCCTGGAAATGTTAGTCCAAAAGGCTTTTAATGTCTGATAGTGAGCAAAGAAAATAAAAGGACTTCAGGCCAAGTAAACTGTTCACTGGTGGAAGTACGCAGTAAGGGAGGAGCACCTTCCCTCTTCCCCTTTTGTAAATGAAGGGGCTCTCTCCTGTCCACACACCCAGCAGGAGCCCTTATTTAGAAGAATAATGCTGTTATTATGAACCCTGCTGAGGACAGAGGATGCAGCACAAAGCAGAGCAAACAGGACACACAGCTGCCAGGCCTGATCCCCATGGTCTGAGTGACGCTGCGCTCACCCATGGCAGTATTGTTCTGGGGAGCTGGCATGTAGACAGAATGCAGGTAAAGAAGGCTTCAAAAGTTTAAATGTGGACAATAAGGTCACCTGAAAAACAGGCAAAGATTTTTCCATGTTGAGCAACACCATTTCTTGTCAGTACAGAGGATGACTATGTCAGGTCGCCCCCTAGTGGACTAATTGAGAACTCAACATGTTCAAGTAAACTCAACAGAGCCAGCCGTTCAGCCACAGAGGCACAATTTTTAACAAATACTTTTGGTGTAGTGTACGCAAGACTGACCGTCAATTTCATTGTAAAGTGATTTTTTGCATGATGAACTGATTACTCACACTGATAGAGAATGTGTTGTATATTCTAACCTTTTTGAAAGTGTTTACAAGCTTGACATTGTAACATTGTTTTGGTGCTAATCATTTCCATTTCCATATACAACACACTCACCACCAGTCTGAACCATTTTACCAAGCAAAGAACGATGAAAGCATGAAATAGTCCTATGTAGAACTCATCCTTGCACAGACCAGCAAGCTTTTAATGAGGTTTTAAACTGATCTGGTTTAGCTGGTCACCCCAGCATGGTTATGTTGCCTGACCAGCACACCAGCATCAAAACAATATATATTGTGGTTTGGGTGGTGATCAGCATATCCACTTTCATTGCTGCTGACCAGTGTACCAGCATCCAAAACACAACATATGCTGATTTTGCTGACCAGTCATGCAAGTCTGTGCTGTTTTTTTTTTTCTAGAAGGGATGGTTCTGTGTAGAACCATTTTGAGAATTGTTCTACATAGCACAAAAAAAGGAGGTTTCTGTTGTTTCAGGCTTGACATGGTAACAATAGCAGATGATGCTACAGAGGACCATTTCAAAAAAGTTCTAAATAAAACCACAACACGTTGTCCATCAAGCTGAAGCACTATATATGGTTCTACATAGAGCTCATGGTTCTATATAACTATGACTTCAATATAGGGCCATGAAGAACCATCGTTTTAAGTGTTTACATTATATTCCTGCTGAAAAAACACCACAGACCAGCACACCTCTCCGTTTTTCAGTTTTTGGCATAATTTGAAAATGCGTGTTGTGTAAATGTCATGATGAATGCATCAAAAGAAATGGTCCAAAATGACTTGGAAAAAAATTCTAGTTCCATTGACTTACATTAAAAGTAAAACATGTTTCCTTTGTGTGTTAAGTTGCCATTTTGGAGTTAAAAAGTTTTGCGATATGCTGGTTTTGTTGGTGACCAACGATGCTGGTCTGTGCTGGTTTTTCTTGCAGGGATTATTCATTTTGCACATAATGGAAAATTTTTACAAACATTTTGAATCCAATCCAATTTAGTCTTTTTACAGACGATATACGGAAGCTTGGCAGGCCAGCGGGAAAGCCAATGTTATTGGTTCTCCAAACTCCAGCTGCTGATACATCTGGATATTCCTAGCGGCAAAGGCAGCAGGGAAGAATGTGAGTGGTAGAAAATTACATAGTGTAGTTTTTCTCTTGCATTATTTAACTCACACATGCAAAAACCCACTATCATGATAAAAGTCCATGAGATATTGAAATTTAATGAATTGTGGATTAGCTGCACACACAGAGTCACGGGCTACACCAACCAGAGCTACATGAAAATAACATACATATGGTGCCGTGTGAGAGAGATGCAGTACAGAGAGTGTGGCCTAAACTAACACTCTTTCACCTGCATCTGTGTGGAAGCAGTAGAGGTGCAGTGATTTATCTGTTGCCTCCAGCCTCCAGGTTTTTATCACCATATTAAATCTTGAGCAAGCAAGAGCAATTGAGTCCCTTTCCCAGAGACAAACAATTGACCTTTGGTCTGCCCATTTGGTTCACTGAGCACGTGTTAAACATGCTGTAATCACTTGTGTGCAGAAGTTAATACCACCAGCTGTAAATCCTGTTTATTCATACAAAAGATGCCATGGCCATTTCATATAGACCACAATTTATAAGACCTAATGAAAGGCTAGACTGTGCGGTAACATGTGAGGTCACATAAGAGAGTAGGGTTTTTTTTTTTACTATTAAAGGGAAAGTCCACAGATTTCTCAAAATGTCAGATAGGTCAGTTTTAGTTTTAATAAAGAAACGGTGTTGGAAAATCTCGTTATGCCTTTTGAGGAATAATATTAAATATATATATATTTTTAAAAAATGCATACTCAGCACGACTTGGTGTCTTGGAGCTGCTTATCCTGCTGATACATGTGAATTTGCATTGCATGCAAATGTTTGGGTGCACCTGGTCAAATGGCATGTTCTGTTGACTTCATAAGTGAAAGTAAGTTAACACGTCCTCCTCCAAGAAGACACTTATGCACACTTTAATGCACATTTACTGTTATTTACTGAATGTAACATACTGGGGAAAAAACATAAAATGTGCCCTGTTGTGGCACAATTAACATCCTATCTTTTATATTTTTTCCAATATGTTAAACTCAGCAAATAAAAATAAATTGTGCTCCAAAGTTTGTAGAGTAATGTCACATTTAACTCTGTTCTCTGTAGAGAATGTCGAAAAATAGATTTAAACAGGAAATTTGAACTATCAATGTAAACGTTCTCTCTCTGTTTCTCTCTCTCTCTCTTCTCTCTCTCTCTCTCTCTCTATTGTCTCTCTCTCTCTCCTCATTCTTTCTTTTTCTTGTGCGCACTTTCTCTCTGTCTTACAGATAAATCATGAATCAGTGCCCCCCCCCCCCTCCCCCCCTTAGGAAATGTTATGGTCATCTTTGGTCCTGGTAATCCATTGCCCAGATTTACGTTTTGCTCTAATATATTAAACTCTCAAATGGGTTTGATAATTAGGCTGGACCAGACCAGAGAAAACCCAGTAGATCACTGGGAGCTGTAAACCCCGTATCTAAGGCATTAGCAGAGGATCATGCTGTGTCCACTCAGCACTGCATCTTCTCTCCCAATCCTTTAAAATGATATAGCAAGAGCAACAAATGATAACAATCACTACCAGACTGTTCCATTATCCACTCTACTCAGCACTTCTCTATCACTGGCCATCGACTTGTTCCTGCCTCTGTGAGAAACCTTTGCTAGTGTCTCCAGAGAGACAGAGTCAGCGTACTGTCTCAAGAGCCTCTGTGACTCCAGTCCCTCTCCAATCCTCAGACAGAGACCATTCATCCTCATCGGTTTACGCTCAATAAACCACTTACAAGCATAAACAGTCAAGAACACCCTGCAGCCTCCTCGTGCCTTGAGTTACATAACTGCAGAAATGGGTCACAAATCAGAAGTCGCTGCTTACAGCATCTGTGCTTGAAATTTGCTGTCACACATGATGTTTTGTGCTTATGCGTGACATATTCATTAATAATCACCTGACGGCGAGACGGAGACACTGCTGACACCAGGGAAGTACCATTTTTCTTTATGTTCTTCATTTTGTCAAAGGCAGATGCTTATGATAAGCGCCTAATTGCATTCTGTGTAGCAGCTGGCCAAACACGACAACTTCAGTGTCGCATTTGTTCTGAATGGTCCAGTGCTGCACAGTGCAGCAGCACTGACGCACACAGAATGGCCCTTTTGTGTCTTTGACAGGATTACACAGCAAATGGTTTCCAATTAGCCTGTTTCCATAACACCAGTGGCCCACTTCATATCTCTCTGAGACACTGCACTGAGAGGTCGGGATCATGTGAGATCAAACTGCTTGTAGCCAAAAGAAGCAATGGTCAAACTAAAGAGCATCATTAGAACTACACTCTTAAGAACTTAAGGTTCTTAAATAGTACTTGGCTTGGATGTATCTACTCTAAAATAAAGGTGCCATAAAGGGCCTTTTGTGTAGAAGAGCCAACATCTTTCAGTGGAAGATTCTGAACCGTTTTTGTAAATGAGATGTGTAGAACATTTGTAAAGTTTAAAGATCCTCTACATAGTGTAAAGGTTCTGGGAAGAATCCATACATTGGTAAACAACTAGACATACATAATTATATCAGTATCATATTGGTGTTGTCCAATATTTGTTTAAAAAAGGTATCAGCATACATTGGAAAGATGCTAACGTTTGACTGGTATTCCACTCAGATAATCAATGGTGCATTAACTGTATGCTGGAAGAGCAGAATCCTTAGGCAGTGCTGGACTACTGAGCTAAAGTGACTGCATTTAATTCATTTTACTGCATTTGTAACCTTAAAGAAATAAGTCAAAGTTTATTTCTATCACAATTTGTACAGCAGACGCTGTTGTAAACCACACACACACACACACATTTTCTAAGCTGCTTATCCTTCTGGGTCACTGCTGGGGCTATCCCAGCAGTCATTGGGGAGAAGGATGGAGGAAACCCTTACAGAGATGGGGAGAACATGCAAACTCCACAGAGAAAGGTCCCTGGTCACCTGGCTGGGAATCGAACCCAGGCCCGTCTTGCTGTGAGGCGACAGCGCTACCTAACCAGCCTTACAGAAAAATCCAGTGCCCATGAGCGTTGCCAATGGTGACAGTGGCAGGGAACAGCTTCCTAGGAGCAAGGGGTAGAAACCTTGAGAGGAAACCTTGAGCAAGACTCAAAAGGGGAACCTATCCTGCTCTGGTCGACACCAGACAAAATATTAAAATACAGAATAAGGGAAGAAAATAAATGTTGTGCATTACTAATCCAAGTAGATCAGGCCCCACTTTCTACATTTCAATGTTTATTTTTTTTATCATCACCAGTAGGTGTATATGATAGCATTGGCCCACAAATCCCCATATTGGTGCATCCCTATAATATCCCCCTTATATTATGTGAAAGTTCTATAAAGTCTTTAAAAGTCTTCCTACAGTCACACATCTCTTTTTCAAGCATGGTTCTTTAAGGCAAAGATTTTTAGAGTGTAGCTCTAGGAAGAACTTTTATTTGGTATAGAACATTTTCTTTATGTGGAGCTTCTTTAAACTTAAAAATAAATGCACTGCTCATTTACATAACAGTTCTTCAAAGAACCATCCTTTAAAAGGTTACTTATGAACCCAAAAGTGGTTCCTCTATGGCTTCATTCCAAACAGTTCTTTTTCCACCTTTATTTTCAATAGTGTAGTCTGATGCTGATGCTGTCGTGACCAAACATCAAAAGGCTGCCATAGTGACAGGAGGGAGCCAGACTGGGCTGGACAGACTGGGAAAAACAAATGTATCTAAATGAGATTATAGAGTTGCATGCACTTGCAGTGTCATATAATAATCAAATTATGCCTTGCATCCAGTCCAGATAACTGTGCTCCAGAGAGCTTGCTCAGCCAAGAGACCTGCACTTTATGTCTGATTTCATCTCTTGGTAGCGAGCTTCATATTGTAACCCTGGACTGAACATGAAGGGCTGCACAATACAGCACTTTTGTTCATTTGCTTTTGTTTCATTTAGGTATTTTTTTTTAATAATACTATCTGGCACGTACCATGAGTAGACATTTCTTGAAACTTGACCAATAGAAATTAAATAATAAAATGTTGCATTAACTTAAATGCAAGTATTTTTTATTCTCCTGGATAACTGACCTTTTCGGAGGTACAGGGCTTCGTTAAGACAGTAGACTTTGACAAATCTCAGCCGGAGTTCCTGTTTTTGGTTTTAAAAACTAATATTGTTTTATTGTTTTGGACTAAAGTAATTTTGTCTTTATACAATGCAGTTTGACCCCTTAAATGGAGAGGACCCACCGGGGGTTCCAAACTATATTATTACTATATATATATATATATATATATATATATATATATTACACATTTCTGTAACATAAGAATAACAGAAAAAAATAGCTTTTTGATTTAATAAGCTTAGGATTTGAAGGGTTTAATATAGTGCATGTCATACTGCAATTACAATATGCAGCAATAGAACCGTTGTACCATTTTATCCATATTTGTCTAGTGTACGTAGCATGTAATTAAGCCTCTCATAAAGTTAATAAACACCCTTCATATGTGGTAACAGCTGTCTATGTTATTCAAGACAGTAAATAAGATGCAAACTCTTACCTCTTGGTCACAATGCCCTTTAACCAGGCTGGTGGTCTCGGTGGGGTGGGAAGAGGGGTCATTTTTGGCTCGGTCCGTGGTGCTCATGCTTTGGGGAGGAAAGGGAAGAGATGAGGAGAGAGAGAGTGTGATAGAGAAAGGGAGAGAGAGAGAAATGGGTAGAGAGGATAAGGCTGATTGGGAGCAGCTGTCTGTCCAGAGGTTAACTCCCACATGACACTCCCATTCGTAACACACACACTATCATCACTCTGTCCCTTTCATGACTCACAAACATGCACAAACTGTCATCTCCCATTCATATCACATGTAAACAACCACACATCCCTCATCATCATCTGTTACTGCCACTGGTTACTGAGATATTATTCTATTATTTAAAACGATGGACCAGCCAAAATTCATTTTACACAATTTTCCCGTTACCCAAACTGCAGCTGATGAACCGAGACATGTTTGTTATCTGAAATTTGCTTCTTCTGTTTTGAAGTAGAGCTTTGGAGACTAAAGAAGCTCACAAGTAATTGAGTAATTGAGGCTTGTAGCCACCCTGCTTAGCAGCAGTGGTGAACAATGTACACAAATCCAGTATATGAGTGAAAGTAGATCTACTTTTGGTAAAACATAATGATAAAATTATAAGTGTTTTTTACAAAAGTACTTGCTTTGATCCCTCCTGTTATCTTCAAATTTACTAACATTTTTATCCTTGTGGTATTTGACCCCAGCACTTCCAGGAAACCTCCAGGAAAGATCAAATTCCTGGTGGGAATTCTGTTTTCCCTTCTCTCATGTGGCATAAACTATCAGTGGTTCTCACAGTACTAAAGGTGTGCTTATGTTAGGTCAAGGCCCTAAAGCAGATGGATGTTTTTTGAAGACCTCAATATCATCCAAAACAACACACACATACACACACATTATCGAAGACACTTATCCTCCTGGGCTGCAAGGGGAGCTGGAGCCTATGCCCATTAGTCATTAGACGAAAAGCAGGGACCCTGGACAGGTCGATAGTCCATCACAGCGCAGACGCACAGACATATACATTCACAGACACACTCAAACCTAGGGGCAATGGTAATGGTAATTTTATATTTACCCAGTTGTCACCATTAAATTAGGAAAAATCATTAAATATGAAGAAAATAGAAATGATAGCAATGTTAAACACTGAATGGGCTCAAATTGACCCCAAAGATAATATGAGGGTTAAATATACTTGAAGGTGCACTATGTAAGTTTTGGGGATTTGGAGACCTCGCTGGTGGAAATGAGTAATTGCACACAACAGAAGAACATTTTGTAATGTTGGTTGTGCTTTGGAAACTTGAAAGTGGATAAATCTGATGATTCCTTAAAGAGTATTAAAAGAGAACCCAGCTGAAACTTGGTGATATGTGTGCCTTCTTTTATTGTTATCACATCTTCATGAGTATATGGTTGATTATGCATTTGTGACCTACATATCAGGAGAGACCTTCTTTTTGAGTCTGTATGTGTGACGTTAATATGTAAAGATGTATGACATGGTCTGAAAATCCCCCACTTCGACACCTCTAACTTTAAAATGACTATTTCAGGCTTTACAGGTTGGCTCTCAGCAGTGGACACATGTCATATTTTCACATTTTTTTCTGCTACTATTTTTTCTCTGTATACTTCTTTTAATGCTCTCACAAAGTGCAACTTTTAGTATCAGAAGAAAAGTATTATATAACATCTTTAATAAACATTACTAAACATTTCCTCTCTTGTGTTTTTGGTTTAGGAAATGGGTACCATTTTACTCACCATCCTGACTCCTGTGATGTCAGGTATGTGATACAGAAACATCTCACATTATGTTGTGGCATTTTATTTCACTCTAAAAGCTTGTCAGAAGTGCCGGGACCTAGTTAGAGTTCTAAGCAACTGTATACATGAACGTGGGGGATTAGGCAAATGTTAGGGGGTCATTTGGGGGACTTCATAAAAAGTTTGCTATTATTCGCTTGATTTGTTTGTGAAAGTGTATGGTAATCTTGTTTTGCATTGTTCAGAAAGTAGTGGAAGTCAAAGCAGGATATTTCACTGTGAATTGTAAAAGAGTAAAAAATAAAAGTCTCAACAAAGTGAACTATTTTATAAAAAATGCAAATACAAGTACTTAAGTACAGTAATGAAGTGCATGTACTTTGTCACTGCATGCCTAAATCAGCACACACTTAATCATGTGGACCCAATCTCAGATAGACTTGCTTATATGGTTTCTAAGACTGTATGACTTACTGTTGTCTATTAAAATGGCCAAAAGTACATAACAGTAGTAGTAGTATCTTTTATGTGTTGCTTTTGTCCATTTTTATAGACAACAGTGTGTCATGTATGTAAAAATGTCAGATATCAGCACCTGCCCTGTCAATTCTGACATCTGTGCATGGTTAAATTTTGATCAGAACCATTAATTTACCTTTATCTAGACAAATCACTCAATCAACCTTTATTAAGTGACCCTCATTTACAATGTAGCCAAGCAAGTTAAACAGGGAATGAAAAAAATATATTACAGTGAAATTTATCAATAAAAAACGATCAAAATCAGTGAGACTAAATGAGACACAAGAACTAAAATAAGAAATAGGCCTAAAATAGCGATAAAATATACATCCCTAACAGACTCAGCATTAACTAAACCACTTCTGATGAAGTAAATAACAAACCCACATGTATGATTTGATCTAAGACATTGTACCTAACAAGAACGTAGCTTTTAATAAGGCACATCAAGGTTTGCAAGTGTACCAATAAAGACCAGAAGATGGCAGCAGTGAAGTAAAGTATTGCATCCACAGCTGTCTGTTGCACAAAAGCAGCCTCACACCAAAACATCTGCCAGTCATGTAGAGAGTCATGTAATGAGAAGTTTCAGTGAGATTTGAATTGAGAGTCAGATGATTCTTTTTAAATGTTTTTTAGTTAATTGTGATATGATTCACTGATTCACTGATTCATCCTCAACCTCACCTTGTCCCTTTAGGCCTTTAAATGCATTGCATTCAATGAGTAAGCCTGATGTTCTACTCATTAAGGCAGTCAGATAGAGGAGGGAGCTGGCTGCAGTCCACTGAGGGGCAGAGTGAGCTAATTTGAAGAGGTTGTTCTTAATAAGTTACAATTTATGCTTCTTGGATTTTATTAGAATTAGTATTAATAGATCTTTCAGAAGTTGTCAGCTTGTAACGTGGCTGTAAACAAAAAGCTTGATTCAGTTTAACTTTTAAATAAGCCTGCCAAGATAATGACAGTTTAGATGATGATTAACTGACAAATAAATAACTGCAATGAACATTTGAAAATTGAATGAATGAAAATTTTTGTTCACCACATGCAATTATGAAAGCACCAACATAAAGTTGATTAAATGATAATTATGTTTCCTAACTGTCGATCCTTAGTAGCTGATGATGAAGATGATATACTGCTGCCCTCTCAACCGATTTTAGCAGCAGAGGTTAGAACTTTCTTGTTTTTGTGAGACCCATATTTACATGCATTACCTCAATCCAACTGATGAAACTGCACACCGTTCACCTTCTGTTTGTTGTGATGTCAACATGCGATTGTGAAAGATAACAACTGTGGCAAGGAACTGCGGTCAACTTAAGAAATTACAATCAGCTCAAATAATTGCAAAGCAGTGATTATGTAATAATTGTGACCTGCCTACTTGTTAATCTGTTTACTGAGAAGAACCAGTTCAAAAGATACTTTTTGTATCTTTTAAATGTGATCTTTTGATTATTTTATTTATCATGAGTTTAATTGAGTTTAATTTTTCAATAAAAAAATATTGTTTCATGTTTTTGTGTAACTACCAAAACACAGATGTTTTAGTCTGTATACAGAGCTTCTTTTAGCCACACCCAAGGTATATAATATAGGGGGTCCTGGGGGTGCGGGGCTTTCCTAATTAACTTCTTAGACCCCATGTATATCTAAAAATCTAAATTCTAGGGGGTCCCTAAAAATGATGACATATTGTTGTCTGTTAGCATAAAATAGACACTTAAATACAAATTCAGAGAAAACTCATTATTTAGCTGCTTCAGGGTGATGCCGTAACAAACTGGCTCACCCAGTTGGTTCTTCTTAGCCTAGTAACTGTAACTATGGCCAGGAAACTTTACAAACTGCCGTAACATATTTGCAAATCTGAAAACTTGCCCAATTTTCCATGAGTCTGTTGAAACTTGTTACTTTTTTCTCAAATCAAAGACAAAAGAGGAGACATGTAAGATCTTAATGTGTGGAAGATCAAATTACCAAACTAGAAAACAGCATTTCCTAAAGAAGAATTGTTAAACCAAACATTCTGTGGCCTTTGAAGCACCAGAGGCAGCAAGTGAGTCAGCAGCCAGTCAACATGGGACCCCCCCAAATACCAGGGACTTTTCAGACATTGGCCACACCCCTACATTTTAGAAAAGAAAGTAAACGTTTCCAGAAGTCTGAGACTGTGTGTGTAACATTAATAGTTGTCACTAACGAAACATATTTTCAGCCGTAAGGTACAATTTATGTTTTAATGAAAAAATATGATTCTATGTGTGTCTAGCTGTGTTTGCTAGTCACATACTGGATAGCATTTTTGATTTTTAATCTCTGACTTTGAAGATTAGGTAGATTAATCTATATACATTCAATTCAGCCAGCTACTCATTAATGAGTCAGAGTTGTAATGCACAAAGCAAAAACACAGTCCTAATAATGTGGTGGTTGGTTATTGTAATGGTTAACACCTCTGCCTTCTACGCTGCAGACTGGGGTTCGATCCCTCACCAGGGCAAGCACCCTGCGCTATACCAATAAGGGTCCTTGGGCAAGATTCCTAACACCACCTTGGCCTACCTGTGTAAAAAAAAAAAAGATCAAATTGAAAGTCGCTCTGGATAAGAGCGTCAGCAAAATGCCAATAATGTAAATGTAATAGAAAGAGGGAGCTGGCTACAGTCTACTGAGAGGAAATGTACTCTAATACAATGTAGTTATAGTGCAGTACTTTATGCCTCTTTAATTTGTGTAATACAATTTGAAAAAAATGTATTATTAGAATTTGATCAGACGCCTTCACTCTGTAAGGTGGCCTCAAGGAAAACGTTTGAGCCAGCTGGACTTGTGAATAGTCCTGTCAAGACCATGAAGTTTTAGCTAATGATTAACTGCCATATAAATTGCAATTATCAGTTTTCCTGGTTTTTGTCAATTTTATGCAGATATTAAAGTAAAAGCCTTAAGTCACCAAATTGGTTAATAAGCTGTCTTAGTCACTCAGTTCGAATAAACAAGCATTTTTGCCCTTTAAAGGTTCATAGCATCATGTAGATTATTGTGTCTGACTTTTTAAAACTGTCCTTTTCGAGTAATCAAATTCTGATATTTTAACATTGACATTTCATTTATCATATTAAACCTTGACCTTTCCGTTAGTTTTCACCTAAACACCTAATTTGATTACAGTACATTTTTCAGATGTGACATGTAGTGCAGGAAACGGTTTCAGAGCTGATCAGGCTATAAATCTAATAAACGCCTCTGGGAAATCCTCAGTTTCGCTGCACATGGCTGAGCATTATTATCATTAATATTTCAATGCTTCCCATACATAATGCATTATATATCATAATTGCACATATTGATCTTGTTCTCTGAATGTCAGTATATGCTTTGTGGAAACCTGTCACCCTTTGCTATGTTTATGGTGTTCCGCTTTAAGAAAAGGTTGTGATATGTTTATGAGATGTTTATAGAAGTAGCTCATGACTGTTTCCTCTTCGTTCAGCACTGCTGCTTTAAAGGTCTGTGAAGCAGGCGTGTAAATGGAATGCGACAGGTTTACTGGTGTTTTGCTATGTGAAGTTTTTCAGTGTATGTTTCAAGTAGGGCTGGGAAAAGTGACGATATGTGAAAAATTACATCACAATGCTCCTTTCTGGGTATACTTCCTGAATATCGTCTGAGCTCATAGAGCACAGAAAAACTGCATGTAGAAAAGTTTTAGGCTGTCTTATAAAATTTGATGCAAAGCTATTTACCTCAGCAGTCAGCACCCGCTTGCTAGAAAAGGCACTGACATGAGAATAAATACAAATAAAGTATATCATGTTTTTTGACGTGATGGTTGGATTTCCAATCCAACAGCACCTATAGTTTTGCCCGCTGGCACGTCCTGGCCATTTTAGGAGTTAAGCTAAATCAGGTGTTGTATACTCTATTCTTCTAACCAAGATATCAGTAACTTTCTCAAAAACAAATTAGTTCAAACTTCAGTTTTATAGCAAAAAAAGTGTTCAGACCTCTGATGCTTAGAAGGATTATGTGATATTCTATTTAAACCCAAAGCATTAATTTGTATAGTTATAAGTTAAACAAATACTAAATCATTATTATAGGGTACTTTCTGTTGGAAGGTGACTGTCCCAAACCCTAACCCTGAAATTTCAACTTGTGGAAATAATACTTCCATTTGTTCTGTTTTTTTTTTTTTTTTTTTAATTAATAAAAAAATAATAATGAGCTTAATGTTAAAATAAAAATTGTTTATTAAAAAAAATCTGTTGCACATTTTAATGTCACAAAAGCCTGTATTACCCAATAACCTGTCCCCTGTATTTTAGAGCAGTAAGTGAGACTGCATCCCCATTCCTCATGGCTACATGGTGAGTGGTTAGATCATATTGTTTTGAAGTAAATAATGTGTCCCAAAGTTTGAGAATTGATATGTAATTTTATTAATTGTTGCTACCAAAATGCATATTTGGTTTTTTTATGTGTGTCACAAAACAATATTGTGATTTTATATGTACAGCTGTTCAAAGCTATGTTTGCTAGTCAGGTACTGGCTAGCGTTTTTTAGTTCTGCTCAAAATTTGCTAAAATTGTCACTCGCGAAACAATCATTGTTATGATTAGTAGAAACAAAATAGAATGTTCAATCATTTATTAATCAATATAATAAACATAATTAATGTATAACATCATTCACAGCAAAAGGATTTTAGTCTAAAGTCTAAGTTAGTTAAAAATGTGTTTTCAGCCCTGACTTTGAACCAGTTTTGTAGAATGAACCATATCATATTTTACAGGCAAAAAGCATCTTAGTAGAAAGATATTTCTTCAATTTTAGAGCAAGCGTCACACTGAACACTCTCTCTACCACGTAAGGTGAACTTAACACCACGTTGTTTATGGGAAACTGGGCTCTCATAAATAGTTTTAAATCATTTTCATAGTTAAGATTTTAGGTTCATATCCTCTGAAAAACTAAATATCACAATAAATATTATGTATTGCATGAATGTCTTCAAATATTGTGATGTTATATTTTTGCTATATCACAAACCTTAGTTTCTGTTGTGTGGAGGCGGACAGGCGGAGGCCTGGCTGATTTACTGTCCGGAGTGGGGCAGCTGGGTGGGGAAGGGGATGGCCACTCTTATATATGGGGGCAATTACAGTGACACCAAGGCGTTTACGGCTGAAAAGAAACAGAGCTGGGTGGGAGCGAGCTCTTTTTCGGCTAGTGACAACGGCCTCATAAAGGGTGATGGATCCTCAGCCATAGGCCCCTCACACTAATCCACTCAGTCCCACACTGGAATAAGCTGTCATTGAGAGAGGTGCTCGTAAACGGGCAGCTTAGGGTGGACAGTGAAAATGCCCACCCTTTTGTCACTTCGCCTTCCCTCTTTCATCCTCTCTGCTCCTCCTGTCTGCCCCCTCCTTTTCTCCCAGGGGGGGGTCTAACTTTATCACAACTTTAAGGAAGACCAACAGTCTGCTGTCTGCACTTCTCTAATGGATTCCTGAAAGCAAACAGGCTTCCATTAGGGGTTTGGAATGAGTTGGTTTAGAGAGCATTTGGTTGCATCAGTAATGACAGTAAAAAAAAGATGCGTAGATTTTATTTGATACAAATAACACATCAACAAAGTTTTGGCCAAATAAAAGTAAAAGAAATACAAATTTGTGTCCTTTTCTTGGAGTGATGTCACAGAAGAACCACTTTTTCTACTCTAAAGCAATAGATCATAGTCATCAAGCAATGGTCATCAGGAACCCCCAGTGGTCCACATTTTTGCTCCAACCCAACTTATATAGTGATAGAGGGAAAATGTGGACTCTCTGGAAGTCTGTCGAAGAGTGCGGGGGTCTGCAGACCCTCAAACTAGTCTACAGACATCCCAACTGTTCTGCAGAACCCCAGATAGTGCACTTTTTTTCCTGATTTGAGACCCACTGTCCTAAAGAACCTTTAAACGAACGTCTCTTTAAGGAATCATTTTTTGGTTAATGAGCTACATGAATGTGTTCAGCTCAAAGAACCTCTACATAACATAACGTTTCTGTACCACCTTTTCCTAGAACCATATGTAAAGCCAAGAACAATTTAGGAACCTTTATTTTTCAGGGGATACTTTCTTCCAACCAAGAACATTACAGAATTTATGTGGAAGCATTACTTTCCCTCAGCCATCTCAGCGCTCTGACAATTAGCCTCCATTAAACCGAGAGTGTTACGACAAGCATGTGTTTGCTTAAGCATGCAGCGTTTGTCACTTCAGGTGTTTAGCCTGAGGTACCTATTATTCCGTGGTAGCGTGGCTGATTCTAAGAGCCCTTCTGGTATTATAACAGGCAGGAGATTAGTATCAACAGGAGTGCTGACAACAGGAAGTTGTAAATTAGGCTGCAGGAAGCTGAGGTGGGGCGCTGTTAAAAATGCCCAGGGAGACTGTTGTTTCTGATCAGGAGACCTTAAGAATAACAGTGCCAAAAAGGGTTCTTTGGAGCAATGCTGTCATGGTTTTCTAACGCACATGTCAATGGATTATTCTTTAAAGAACCACTCTTGAAAGAAAGGTGAAGAACAGTTTATAGAACCTCCACATAATGTAAAGACTTTAGTCCATTTAAATGTTTTTTCTACTGTAGAACTGAGAGTCCAAATCAAGAACCAATCAGGGAACTTAACGGTTTATGGATGAACAAAAGCAAAATATAGTGAAAAATGGCAGATTAACATGTTTATGTTTTCTATTTCTTTACTGACTGTGCTTTATATACTGCACATTACTGACCATCTTCAAACAATCAAAGTCCAATATGATAAGTAGGGATCATAAATTTTGTTTTTCAAAGCCAAATTTTCCAATTTTACTAGCGTTTTTTTGAAGCTTACTCTGTGGGATAAATGAACACTGGAAACACACTAGCACATTTCCAGTACTGGAAGTATTGTAGCCAAAGCCACACTAAAATATGGTCTCCATGGAGTCACGCTGTAAAGCCTGAAATAATAATTTAAAAGTCAGGTCGAGTTGATTTTGGTGGGGGGTTTTTGGAACGTGTAATACATCTTTCCAGATTAATGTCAAAAGTCAAAACAAAGGTCCAACTCGATGTTCAGGCCTCAAATCCAAAATCATCATTATACTGATGAAGATATGATGACGGTAGTAGATGATTCACTTACATCCTTTGAAGACACTAAGACCATCTCATTTTGACTCAGTTCTCTTTTAATTCTCTTTCAACACACTCACAACCATCAGATTCACCCACTCAGGGAAGGGGTCCAGAGCACAACTCACATTACTAACTTCTTCAACATGTTGCAGGCAATTACACATTCCCACCAGAGAGGTCTCCAAATCCCCACATGTTACATAGTGTAGCTTTAACAAGCCACACTGGCATTTTTAATTAATAAATGAAAAAAAAAACAATTTAAATAATGTTAATCACATATAGTGCAATTTTAAAAGCAAAAGGCAACTGGTTATTTAGCACAATGTATAATGAGTCATGTATAATTATTTTTAGTATAGTTGTAGCAACAGCATTCAGACTGGCTTTCAACACATTTCACTGCACTTATTAATAGAACAGGAAGCCCACTGACTTGAAATGCACTTTTAGTGAAAGCTGGTGGACAGGTGCTGAATTGCTTACCCATTGTGTTCTGGTATGACAGAGATTGGCCAGAATTAAAAACAAATTGGCTGTCAGTTCTGATCTTGATCAATTCTGATCGTGCATGCTTAATGACCCTGTGACCCTTAATGAGTCCCTGTGAAGTAAGATTTACTGGTTCCATTGGTTAAACCCTCTAGCTTTTGCATTGCTGCTGTGTTTGAGGGGAGGTCAGTACAGATTAAATGGAAACAGACCCTTTATACCTTGCTAGTTCACATCCCCGGTCATATTAAGCCCAACTTATTATAATAATACCAATAATGTGATGTTTCACTTCCACCTCCCACAAACCACACCTATCACTGAGTGAAAATACTCAGCTACCATGTTTCACATTGATATACGTCACAGTATGGAATGAGATTGAGATATGATTTCCAACATATGTTGACTTAAAGAAAGCTAGAGGCCAATTGAAGCCTGTCTAAAAGCAAAGTCTATACATAATGTTATGCTAATTGAGATGCATTCTGGTGCGGTCAGAAGTGTTCATTGTATTTATTTATTTGTTTACAAGTTGTATTAAAAAGGAATTAAAGGAATACTCCAGCATTGTCTAACTAATCTCTGCCTGCCACATCTGTATCATATGGGCTATTACCATTTTCAATAAATTCGACACATTTTCCGGTTCTTAGGAAAAGAACAGAAAGCTCATTGACTTCTGAAGCATTTATAATAGATGCCAGTGGGCAGGTGCCACTGGCATCTGGTATAAGCATGTTGTCCTTGCTATGACCGAAAGCCACAGATGTGGCAGATATAGATTAGATTGAAAAACACAGGAGTATTTCTTCATGTACTGGTTATTCTATTATGTAAAAACCACAGTGTTGCCATATCTGCTTTGTGTAGGTGCCATTCCTTCATTCTTTCCATTTATTGCTTTTCTTTAACACCTTGAAATAAACCATTGCATATAAACTGTTGGTTTAGACTACTGGTTCTGAAACTATTGATTTTCTTTTTCTCTACCGGTGCATTTAAATGAAGCATAAGGCGGCATAAGGAAGTCATTATCAGAGCAGAAAATAGCACAATCACCTCCTTCATTTCCCTCGCTGTTCTCTGACCTGTCTAATTAGCTCTGTGCTGCCTATGCACCTGTGTGTCCCAGGCCATTACGCCCTCCATCGCTTAACGGCCTTCAGCGCAGCACCATCCCGCTTCATTTCCGAAAGCCTTTATTACCCCACGCCGCGGCGGCAAACAAATCAGCCATATCTGAGTCTGGCTGAGAGGAGAGGCTCTTCCAGACGAATCATGCCCCTTTAAGTGCCCACCATTGAGGGGTGATTGCTTTCTAACGCTCGTTGAGGGCTCATAAAGGCAGGGCGGCCTGGGTCAGCCGGTGTAGACTGCTAACCCCCAGTAATGAGACACAGAGCCTTCAGTAAGATGGAGGCTAGTGCACACATGTGGGCACCACTTTGCTGAGGTGTCAGACTGAAGATATAAATCAGCTTTCAGCAACCTAGCTGGAAACTGCACCTGAGAGCATTCATTCATTCATTTATATTTTTGTTTACACCCATATATTTTGCTTATTGTGCTTCGTCAGGTTTGCTTCCTTTTTCCAGATGGCTGCAGAAATGCTTTGTACATCATTGATGCATGAGCTGCAGTTTGATTATTTGATTGATATGATGATAATAATATCCTATTTGATTATCATAATATTCTACAAGAGGTGCACACAGTAGCCTCTCTTGAACAACTCATGATAATTTATCATTTTATGGGTGCACTTTATAGGTTTACAGTTACTGACTGTAGCTCATCTGTTGCACAGTTTATCTAACTTGTCCGTCTAGGCCTTTTGTAATTATTACACAATCACCCGATTGCAGTTATTTAAGCTGACAACAGTTACCTTCTACAGTCCTCTGCTTTCACAATCGTATATTTCCGTCACAACTAACAGAATGTGAATTGGTTGTGTTTGTCACTTAGGCTGAGGAAATACGTGTAAATAATAGAAAGCAAAAAATACATTATCATGAGACTTACAAAAAGAATAGTGGACCTTGGTGGACCGTCTCAGCACAGTAGTGACAGACACGGTAGTGGCATGTTAGTGTGTGTTACGTTTGGGCAGCCCTGGTCAAATGTTTCATTGATTTTCTAAAGGAAAATAAGTCTTGTACACACTTCTGCACATTTTAATACACAATTACTATTTATTTTCTGAATTTAACATATTGGCAAAAATAAAATGCAAAATGTGGCCTGTGCAAAAGTTGCCCACAGAAATTAACTGTGAATTCATCACCAAACCCATGTGAAATCTAAACATGCTTTTCGTGTGCAATCCCTTTTGTGCAATATTCCATGTGCGATACTTTTTTTCATAATGATTATATTGTTCATTTTTATTGTTCAGTAGGACAGAGTTTATATAGGTTTTTATCTTTAGTTTATTTTTTATTTTGAATATATTGTAGATACAGTAATAAGTAACAAACTGTAACCTTGTTGAGAAATGAATTGTTTGTCAATTGTCTTCTTGCTACTCTTTTTTTCAGTGCCTTGCTGTCCCTTTGTTACTGTAGCACTGTAAATTTTATACTTGTGTTTTATTTTTTTGTCAAACTGAAACACAAACTGTGCACTAAAATTGGTAGAACATGTCATATTTAAGTTTCTTCCCAGTAAAGAATGTCTTAAGAAATTTTCATTTAGTAAATCACCAAAACATGTCATTTGACTGGGGGTGTTCAAACATTTGCCTACAACTGTATGAGTGTGTTTTGTGGTGTTTCTTATTTGTTCTCCCCATGTTTTATATAATTATATTCTAATATAATAATATAAGTATACATTCTTTTTTGGACAAAATATGAATCTCAGGCTATTTTGAAATGTAAACAAATGTAAATGTTTCTGTATTGTAGATGAATACTATTTAAACAGTGTCTCCAGCTGCATTTGTGTTATGAAAAATCTCTGAAGAATCAAATTAAGAATCAAATTAATCTGGTGCATTTCAAGCTTTCATGAAACATTTCATAAAGAACTGTAAGTGAACTGAATCACTGTTGCATAGCAGACATAAACCTCCTCTATTCAAGTATACTAACACTCAATCGAGCATTTCTACGCAGCTTAGCCTTGTTCCTCTCACACTAACTCTGGACGTAGACGTTGCTGTGCATGAATGTGATGGTGGAATCCCACAGTGCTTTTTGTTGTCAGTGATTACATCCTACATACTACAATTCTGTCACAGCCATTCTACTGGAAAGGAGAAGAAGAAAGCAAGGCAGTGAGGGTGGGAGCAGGACAGGGAGGGCCTGAGTGACTCAGAGGCCTGTGGTTGGTGAGATGAAGTCATGTGCTTCCTTTTGGAATGCTAATTCATGCTGATTTTCTCCCCTCCTACCCAGCTCCTCCTCTCTGACTGGTGTAGTCTGTCCTGTCCGACAGAGCCGTGCTCAGAAATGGTGTAGGATATCAGGAAAGAAAGGAGAGGCTGCAGCCGAGGAGAGAGGACGAGGTCTGTGTTGAAGGTAGGGAGGCAGTGATTTGTTACTTTATGCACTTCAGTATTGCCTTTTGTGTGACTGTACATGCTGAACCAAAGACCATCTCACTTCTCTGTCCACACATACATATGTGTGTTCATACACTGTGTGAGAGAGTATCAGTATGTATCTATGTGTGTTTTGTGTGTACATTGGAATGTCTGTAGGGATAAGAGAGAGGAGGAATATGTCCTCCTCTGCATGTGCCATATACAACACATGTGTTCATTCTGTTGAATTCCACCACATACTTTTCATGCTGTGCATGAAAATTGTGCTCTGCAGTGGACAGCTGGTCTGGACCGAGGTGTATCTGACTGGGGTTTGAAGCATACAGGCATTCACCTCTCTGCAGGCACTTCCTGGGATTTGAATAATTTCACCTGAGAGACTAACAGAGGCAGAAATGCAGAGGCTTTTGGGACAGTTTTTGTCAGTCTGGAGACCAGCGAGACCAGCAGACAACCAATTTGGACGTTATATGTTTTAAATAATTCTAGTAACTAATTCAACCCGCATACAACTATAGGCTTATCTGTTCCACTCTTAGGGGTGATTAAAGGGTGGGCAATATGCGAAATTACTAACATCATGTTACTAATCCTAATGCATGATATGTACCGTAATATTACGTTTTGAGGTTTATGAACTGTTTTAAAAGAGCACACCATTAAAACAGTGATACTGCATTTTAAAATGCTATGAAAACTGAAAGCAAGAGGAAAAATCAAGTAATTTGAAAAAATAAACTAAATATGCACTCTCAGAAAAAAGAAACTGTCACTGGGGCAGTACTCCTCTTGTCACTGGTGTGGTACCCTCAATGGTATCACTTCAATACCTTTAGTTCAGGAACAAATTTGTACCATAATCCATAGGAATAATTCATTTTTATATTTTTTAAGGTGTTTTCAGTCCACGCACCCTCTGCTCACTCCACTATTTACAGTATTGTTGCATTAGGTTATGAAAAGGTACAAATCTGTACCCTTCTCCTGAAAAAAAAACATATTTAAGGTTCTTAGTTGGACCTTTAAAGGTACATTTACATTGTTTGTACCACGGTGAATGAAAAATGTACCTTTATTTCTGACAGTATATAACAATGTCATAACGGGCTGAGATTAAATCAGTTACATGTTACTATGCCGTTTATGCACTTACTGTACACAGGTGGGTGTTAGGCACGTCATCCTCAGTGTTAGGGAGGTTACTCAAAATAATTGGATTAGTTATATCTCATTATTCATTACTTTATGTCTGAGCTACTCTCTTAACCTCCTAAATGGTCAGCTGGCAAGGTAATATATCATATAATATATATCATATAGCCCAACCAAAGTCTTGGACTAAACTGCAATGGCAATGACATTTAAACATTAAAAGTTCTACTTACTGTAATTACGTTGGTTTAGGCTTAATCTGAGTCTGTGAATCTGCCCAGTAATTGTCCAAAAAGATACAGTGCACTAGTTACACTAGTTGTTCAGTGTGGCAGGCAGAGATGGGGTGCTAATATGATGTGTTTAACCACACTGCCTCTCAAATAACACGGCCATCTGCACCCTCTCCACACACTTGGTCTTACCCCACCGCTCCGTAAACAAAAGCTTAGACCACGGCTATACTCGCGCTGCACTTGTACGCAATCTCACATGAGCCTATATCATCTTAAGAATTTGATAGCCCCTTGTGTTTCAGGTATTCCTGTGTAACTTCAGCTGTGTTAAGTGCAATAGACACCCAAACTATGATTGTTTAACCATTCTTATTACAAATAAGGTCTGTTCACTCAATATAAGAGACTAAAATCTGTCACTATGTGTTAGATTTTCTTGATTTGTTCTATTTGATCTATTCTGTGTCTGCAAAGTTATGGAAACCTACGTAGCTTTAGCATTGTTCACAGACACACTTTCGAAATAAGACAAAAACACTGCTTTGACTTCATGCTGTTACATGCATGACACTGTGCACCATGCTTGAGAGAGTTTCACTGGAAATGAGAAGTGAAGCTTTTTGGCTGGTTGATCTCACAGCTCTGGTGAGGAGACCTGCTATATAACATGACTGGAATGAGTAGCTCAGGCTTTACACTTGTCTCTCTGAGGGATTGATAAGTCAGTCTTCAGTTCTGATCTGAGGATCCATCAAAGATGTTGAGGTTTTCAGCTGGTCCCTCTTCAAAGCACCAGGAAATGAGGTACTCACTATAAACACTGTGGAGAATCGTGCTGCTGGAATCATCACCCTTGTAACAAAACCTCACGTCTTGGAATGGAAATGGAAACATTGCTGCTGAAGGAAAATGTTCTTAACTGTGACCTTAATGTAGGTCAGCTATGATACATTGTTCAGCTGTAGTAAATGTAATAAAAAGTTATTTCTTGCGTGATTTGAAGCTAGCGTAGCAGTAGCTTGTGGCAATTCCTTGTGATTTTCATCCACTTTCATGTTTTACATTATAGCATGGCATTTTGTTTTGCTTGTGAGGCTATTTAAAATTCATCTGTAACATTTTTTGTCCTAGTTGCCAAATGCTGACAAGACTGAATACCGTCTTAGCAGTAAAAAACTGTATTAAATTATACATTTTTAGAAGAGTAGGATACCGTTAATGTAACGGTAAGTTCCTGGCAACCTGCTGCCAGTTCTTTACTGTATTTTTACAGTGTACAGTTACTTTTGTCCATTCATTTCATTTAAATTAGCTCATAGTTTCAATGAGCTACAAATGAGAAAGTTAAGAAACTTAGCCATCTACAGTACAGTGAAGTGTGGAAGCATGGACCACTTAATACTTAAGTGGATACAGGAATATGAGAAGGGGAGAGCAAAGCACAGACTTTATATTTTTGTATTTGCTAAATCCGTATACAGGTGAGCAGAATTTGAGCAGAATTAATGTTTGTCTTATACATCTCTGAGGGTGAAGATCTTTGTTTCCAGCACCTATCATTTGTGAAATATTCAGGCAAAAGCAAAGTTTAAATGATACAGCTCACTCTATAGGCATATTAAGGGAACAGATGGAGGGGCTTGTTCTAACGGTCGCTAAAAAGTCTGGTAAATCGATGCAAACACAATTAATTTACTACAGTTCTGGACAAGCCTTCCAATGTAAATATGTACAAAAATATTTATCAAAATAAATATGCCTTGTGAAAATACTGATAAATGTAACTACCTACAGTACATTTTGATGAATCTATGCATAAAAGTTTTTTTAAAGTAGTAATTATGAGTTTAGATGGAGAGATATGGAATTATCTCTTTGTCTGTTTGGGGTGACGTAGTTGTACCACCATGTTAAAACTACCTCCGCCATGTGGAGGCTGTAGTTTAGCCTACCTAGCTCCCTCTGTGAGTTATTCTGTGACTTATGTGCACAACTCAGTAGTTGAAAAACACTTAAAAGGTTACTTTTATAGTACAAAATGTGGATGAATCATAACAAATATTTGTCAAAATTCTGTTATAGCAATACAAGTTGACCAATAACGTGTTTAACTATATAAAATATCTACATTACATTTTACCCCACGTTAGGCTGTGCCCCGCTGTCCTCTATAGGTTGACTCCAGTGATGTGATGCATATTGAAGTGCTGATAGCCCTGAGAAACAGAAGCAGGTGAGTGGGGGTCTCCTGGGCCACAGCATTTACAGTGGTCTCCGCACACACGTGGGGTGCAGACAGACGCTTGGCTAAATAAACTCCTTCAACTCCTGCACTTGTCCCCACATTCTTGTGTTATGGGTAATGCTGCTCTCTCTGACTTGACCCAGCCACAAGCACAAAACCAGCCTGGCTTACTATATCAGTCTTTCTCTCATTATGACTGCCCATCATTCGTTACCAAGCATGCTTACTGAAGCCTTTGCAGGCCTTCTTGTCTTTTCCTGCACCCTCACATTTGACCCTGAAGGAATGTTCTCAGAGCTGTTCTGTGTTTGAGCCATTCTGTTCTGTCATTGAGTCATTCAGGTACTTGTAGCACCCAATAATTACTCTCGCAGTCAGTCAGCGAACTGATAAGCTAAATCAGATGTTGTCACATTAGAGTGATGGAGGTGCTGTACAGTAACCCAGAATAGTGCTGGAAGGTTTGAAGGAGCAGCTGAGAGGAATGAGTACCTGTGTAAGATATTATGAAGTGAGTGAGGACGGCCCTGAGGTCTCTCGCTCGCTCTTTCTCTTATTCAGTAGCTGACAGCAACACAGCTGGTTGACATAAATCTTACATCTCTTTCAGCAGAAGCAGGTTTTTAGGCTTTAATGATTTGATCTCTGACGACTGACCCTTATTTTAACCTGTGTTTACAGCTTCTTTCACTTGGGTTCTGTACACTCTTAGAAATATAGGTCATGCAACTGTCACTGGGGCAGTTCCCCTCTTGTCACTGGGGAGGTACCCTGAAGCATACATCTCAGTACCTTCAGGGAAGTCAGGGAACATAATTGTATCATAATCCATTGAAATGATATTTTCTAAGTTGTATTGACTCCACACACCCCGTCTCATCTCCAGGTGCTGATGCTCTTGAAAGACTTGAATGGACACTCTAAAAAAGGATCTTCAAGGGTTCTTTAGTGAAGGCAGTTGTTCTGTATATAAATAACCATGAGTTTTAAACAGGTTCTTCTATTGTTACAAGCTTGAAATCATGACAACAAAAGAACCTTTTTTGCCACACAGAACCATTTTTTTTATAAAAGGTTCTATATAAACACATATAAAGGTTCCACATACAACACATTCTCCATCAATCTGAAGATTAGTTTCAACATGCAGAGAACCGTTTGAGGATGAAATGGTTTTATATTGAACATATGGCTCCAAATAGAACCTTTGCCTCTACTATAAAATTCTTGAAGAACAATCTTTTAAAGAGTATAGTTCTAGAAAAAGCCTTAGGTTCTCCTATGGTTCTTTAGTATAGGCAGTCATTCTACATAAAACCATGACTACTTATAGAACATTTTGAATGCTTAAATGGTTCATTGCATGGTTACAAGTACTTGCTGTAAAGTTGTTTATGGGTCTTTACAAGAACCTTTTGAAAAATGGTTCTATATAGCACCAAAAAGGTTGCACTGTTGTACAGTAGTCAGACTGTCTGAAGCCTTTAAACAAAACTGAAAGGAAACAGTCCATTCACATCATGAGGGCTCTGTACGTCAAGCAAACAAGCTACCCATGGAGGAGTCGTTCACTTCCTTTGTTGTGAAACCAACCGTTAAACTTTTTCATGCGTTAATGCTGACGTTCACATCAGAGAAAAGGCAGAGAACCATATTTGAAACAGTCGATTAAAAATATATATAATATCATATCAAAATAAAAGAATATTTGTCAAATAAGATGGATTGGCCATGACGGATTGTACTGCATTGGATCTTCATTTATATTCCTAAATCTTGATCATAGTTGCTGTTTTTCAGATCTAATTTGGACATTTTACATCTTAAAATGCTTAATTATTTGATTTAGTAACGACAAGTTCACAGTCATGATGTTTGTAACGTTACTGTTACTAGCCGCTCAAAAATAATAGTGGGTGGAAATGGTTCTTTATGGCAATGCGATAAAATTTTTACATGACTAGTGTCCAGCATCTGTTTAACCTTCAGAATTAAACAGGCTATTCTTGTTTTTGTGATGTTGAGACTTATGTATGTAAATTATCTCTGTTCTGATTGGCTGTCTTGGCTCGTGCCTCATTCAAAAAGCAGTGCAAGTGGTAACATGCCTTATAACCTCAGGGTGAACAGGCAGGACTAAACTGTTTTACATAGATTTGTGTATCTTTTTTTTGTTTTTGAGACAACACAAAAACAATTCATTAGTTACCGGAGGGGAGCTGTGTTTTGGAGCTTTAACAGTGTTCACATACTAAAGGAATGTTTCTTTCATGATATGATCCATCCATCCATCCATCCATCCATCCATCCATCCATCATCTTCCGTTTCTCCGGGGTTCGGGTCGCGGATCATGATATCATATGAATCTTTATTTAAAGTGTATGCTTTTATATTTGTGTTATGTTCAGGACTCAACTCTGTGTGGCTCTGGTGCTGTCAACAGTCCCCCAGCACAGGGTTTAAGGGTTTCGCTGTTGTTTGCTTTGATTGATGGCTGTGATTACTTACAAATCTGTCAACTCCTCCCTCCTTTGCTTGTTCAGCAATGCCTGTCAGCTTCACGCTTGAGCGGCCTGAGACAGGTGGCTGTTTGGCGAGTTTGCTCAGGTGTGTACGCAATTGTCTCCATCTGGCAAACTGCAGAGGAGACCACCATTTGTCCACTGGCAGGAAAGCATCCGCCAAAAGTCTTGCGCTGCTGCTAGAGTGATAAAGTTGTAAGATTCTTCTCTAAAGCCCTAGGGAACCTAAATCCCTTTTTCCCCTAAATTAGCTTAATCTTGCTCATATGGACACATAATATACAAAGTAAATTCCTCTTTTGGTGAAAATTAGGCAATCCTAGTGCGTATTTGAGTGGTATACTCACCATTTATGAGGCCGATGCAGGTTGTCCTGCCCACCAAGAAAGCTGTGTGACCCTACTGTCTCTGAAGCACCCAAAAAATGAGTACATGCTTTAGTGAATATTATTCTAAGAGTTGAACCAAACAAAATCAATGGAGTGATCAAAGTGTCTCATAATGTAATGATATCATATTTGAGCCTAATTGATAGATTATTAGACTGTTTGATTGTTACATTGTGAGAGGATCTTAGACTGCTGGATTATTAAATCATAAGACATGCATAACTAACATTGCAGAACTTTTAACAATAGAATAGTCCAATAGTCTAATAATCTAAGAGTTTTATAATTTGATATTAACCTGACAGTGTATTCATCTATGAGTTGAATTGTTCAGTTGAATCAATTTAGTAATGAACAGTCTGGTAATGTAAAAATCTAGTGATCTAATATTTAAGCCAGATTATAATGTACTGATGCATTTTTACAAGTGGTGTAAATGATAATGCATTAATAACCTGATAAATGATTAATGCCACTAATAAAAATAAATAAAAATATTAAGTGCTAAATTAGAGTAAAAATGAATGCTGTGATAACACGATTACCTACACAAACTAATGTGATTTGATCATTTGACAGCCTTAATTTTTACACTCCTAATTTTTTCACAAAAAAAGTCACATGACGCTCAGTCTGTTGATTAGCTCTTTCCACCTGTGCCCTCATAGCACTTTCTCAGCCATAACTCACGGTCTGGCTGGCTTTGAGGCCCTTTGTGAGCGCTGTTTTCCCCCCGGGCCGCATGTGCTCTGATTCCTCTCCTGCTAAGCTGTGGTTTTATGACCCACCCACCTCCCCCCGCCCCAAGTGTTTCAGAAAGAGAGAGAGACACGTGTGGCAGGGTGGTCCTCGCTACCTTCAGCCTTCATCTAAGAGCTGACAGAGGCAGAATACAGCTCTATAAACACAGCCGCTTTTGCTCACAGGGGAGCAGTGTGTGAGCTTCTTTCTGTGCTCTGAAAAACAGGTGCTGAAAAAGCTTCCGTTACACGATGCCTTTGTTGAAGACAAGTCTATTACGGTCCTTTACAGTCAGAATATTGGTGTTGAGCCTCCTGCTATCACATAATAAATATCTGATTTCCAGACAGGATCCTGTAGAGCATCACTGAGTCAAATGAGTGAAAGTGCAGGTAGGCACTAAACAAATACTGCCACATAAACCCCATCTAGAGCTGCTTGATCCATGAGCCATCATCTCCAAAGGCAATGCTGCTGAAATATCTCATTTATGATAAGTGAAGATAACGTGGTGGGCAAAATAGCTTAAGTTAAGGGTGAGTGATAAACCAAAAATATAACATGGCATTGCCTGAAAACAATTTGTATTTTGTCAAACAGGTAAAATTTATTAATCGTGACTATATTTTTGGTGTAGTTAATGATGATTAGTCACATTTGCATCATTTGCTCAAATCTGACCCTAAACAAAGACTTATTTCATTTCAAAAGCAGTGCATTTAGTTTTATTTATGAGTAGGCAAAATGCTCCATCAGTGCTTATCAATTTCCATAACAGCATTTCCATCATATTTGCATAGTTCAGAAGAACTTAACATGAAAATAAAGTGAACACAGATTCCAGTTTTCATAACCAATGTGCAGGGAGAGCAACAGTGACTGAATGTTCCAGATCCTCCTCCACAATGCAACCCTCTCACTGTCATACCATTACGTTCCATCTTGTTTAAAGGGGAACTGTATCTCTCCACTTTTGTTAGTTTGCTGCTCGTTGATTTTTTCCCCATAGTTGTCACCCAAACTCTGTTGAACATGTTCTGTAGCTGGGAAAGACTTTGGAGCCATTAGTGTAATGCGACACTTAAAAAGCTGTATTTGAATAAGATGGCTATATTTACAGATTCCATTAAAACAATATTTAGCGCTTAAACAGCTGGGCTTCAGCCTTAAACTATGGATGGATGGTTAACGGCATTAAAAGTGAGTGAGGCTAACAGTTTATTACATTAAATCGTTTTTAGCGAGTTATATTTGAGCAGCATTTGTGATAATTACAAACAAAACAGAAATATACCACATAATGGTGCTCAATGTGAGTACAATGTTTAATACCTGCCTTTTTACATTTAGGACTTCAGAACCCCTCCCATGGAGCACTGCAGCTTTTACTGAACTGATTAAAGTTTCTCCTGATTTCCTGATTCCAGAAATTTTGGAGTCAATTCCAAATTGAGATGAAGTCAATGGAGATGATTCCAAGAGTGGATTCCAGTGATCTTGATTCTAAAACCCAAGATGTATAGAAGGACTTTTGGCAGAGATAAGAAGTACAGCATTAATTAGAATGGACCTTAGCAAGGAAATTGGGAGAGCTAATGCTAACTTAGCTGACTAACAAGGGGCAGTCATGGGCTGGAGGTTAGGGAACTGGCCCTGTGACTGGAAGGTTGCCGGTTCGATCCCCAGCACTGACAGTCCATGACTGAGGTGTCCTTGAGCAAGACACCTAACCCCCAGTTGCTCCCCAGGCACTGTGGATAGGGCTGCCCACCGCTCCGGGCAAGCGTGCTCCCTGCCCCCTAGTGTGTGTGTGATCACTAGTGTGTATGTGGTGTTTCACTTCATGCATGGGTTAAATGCAGAGGTGGAATTTCCCCGTTGGTGGGATTAAAAAAAGTATCACTTACTAGGAGGCTAACTAAGAGGTTTTTAACACTAGCGGTGTTGTTTGACTGCAAGTGCTGTAAGGGAACTAAAGATTTCTTAAACGTTTTTAATAATTAGATGTGATTATGAGTGTACAAATGTCGATAATAGAAATGCTTGCTTTATAAGTAACCTTTGTTTATTGTCTGCTATGATAATGCTAATACCCTTATGGCATTCACTATGTTATATTAACATAGCATTAGTGGTGTGCATTCACAGATTCTACTGTGTGTTGAATGTCTTGGATTAGAATTACCGAATACTGGCACATGTCTGCCTAGAAGTACTGATGATGATGTGCTCAGAAATGTATACTGTAACATATTTTATGACGTTCAGGTAGGCCATGCTATTTTTATGAGATAATAGAGCCTGGTTGTTAAATTCAGCCTATTTCATGCTTCAGCTCCAGATGCATTGCAGAAACTCTTTTTTATGACACTCTTGGCCATTTAGTTGCATCAAACAGCAGCCACACCGCATAAACTACTTGACTATTGCTTTTCTACATCTCAATTTATGTTTTAAAAAACCTAAGCTCAAATTATCTCGCTCTGTGAGCACCTAATTTATATGTTAATGAGCCCATGATAAACAATTCCTGTAAAGGCACACTTTTCCAAGTCAATGCGAAATTAGACCCATATACAGTTTACATGGCTGACGAGGCCACAGTGAAATAGCTCTACCTTTTGATCTCTGTTCTTTTTAAAATTCATGCACTCGCAGATGGCTACATGTTTATTTCCTTCTCGTTGTGCGTGATACCATCTGTTTTCATGCCTGTTCTATTGCTACGAGGTCACCTTGAAATTGTGTGATGAATTGGATATTTGAATTCTGCAGGAGGCGCCTTCCTATGTAATTTCCTGCTGCTTGTTGAGCTCAATGCATGTATAATGGCTCTTTCTTGATGTTCAGAAGATATGGAGCTCACATCGCTGCTCATGCACAAACATTATCCATATACTTTCATGATATAGTCCAGCTGTTGAATAAAGGTGTGTCCACACTACAATCACTGCGTCTTTCTGCTGGGCCCTTCAGTCAGTGATACTGTGACAGCAGGGGCCATATTTCACCCCCTCAGTTCAAGCCTACAGTCCCCCTGCAGACAAAGCAGGCAGTTTTATGGTGGATCTTAAGGAAATTAGGGCCACAAATCTCCCTCTGCCTGGGTGCTACAAAGCGGGCAATGCACTAACGTGGAAGATGATGGAGACCAAAAACGTGAGGCAGGACAAATCTTTTACTTCCAGAGCCATAATCAGTAACTGGAAGGCAGAGCCTGGTGAATGATTTATTGGTAGTAAGCCTGACGACTTTCCTACAGGGCGATACTAAATTTTCCATGGTTCTTTATAGAGTTTCTCTGTTGTTTTACTTCTTAGAGTAATCATATGTTGGTTACAATAACAGCATATATCTTTTAAAAGAGTTAGAATTGTCATTTAGCTATACTATGTAAATATAATTACTTAATATATTGTTTGCATGTAATTACCTGGCTTGTTACATTACATAAGGTGCATAAATACTAATCATCACAATAATAATCTTACATTATAGAGCACTTTTCGTACCAGTAGCAGCTTTACAGACAGGTGATAAAGCTAAACACTAGTAGAGTAGAGTACTTGAGTATTAATCATTGTAAGTATTAAGTTTTCATTATTATTAGTGATTGCACTATTAACACTATTGTTATGTGATTTATATTCTTATTCTTCTTATTTTTTTTTGTTTTCGCTCACGCATCCCGCAGTTTTAGAGATATTGACACCATTCCAACTTCAGAATGTTCGGTCTTATTGGGAACAACGTGCTGCTTTTTCATCCGATGTACGGTTTTTATACAATCTTCGTTAAATTACAAATTTTTCCCATAGGAATGAATGGGGTTGAAAATTGCACACCCATCTACTGTACTTCTGCTAAACTGAAAGGAACTGCTTTACATACACTATCTTCAGTCAGGCTGTCGAGAACGAATTCTATGTAGGTTTGATCTGCACTCATCTTCCTTTATTCCTCATCCCTCTTTTTTCCCTTAGACTCCTATTCATTTTCTGACTCCACACAAGCCGTAGTATTTCCTCGTTTGACAGCTTCCAAATTGCGTGTGCTCACTCAGGTCTTGAATGCTCTTGAAACTGAAAACAAGGTATCCTTAACATTTTAATAAATTGTAAAAAATGTTTGTTTTTACTTTGAACAGCACTGTAGTAACATGTGGTGCAGAGGTCTAAGAATTTACCCCAACGTCAGGAGTTTTTGAACCCCAGCGTCTGAGTTGGGTGAATTCTGCTGCCCTCAAATTGAGTTCAGTCAGATACTTTATCATTACGTTGAGCTGAGTTTCATTTTTTAGTGTTTCTGTCTCTCTCTGTCATTTTGTCTGTCTCTCTTTGTTTCTCTATGTTTCTCTTGACTCTCTTTCCTTCTCTCTCTTTCCTTCTCTGTCTCTCTCTATCTCTCTCTCTCTCTCTGTCCCTCTCTCTGTGTCTTTCTGTTTGTCTCTGGCTTTCTCTCTTTCTGTATTTCTTTTTTGTCTTTCTGTCTATCTCTGTCTCTCTCCCTTTTTCTCATTGTCTCTCTCACATCTCTGTGTCTCCCTCTGTCTTTGTCTTTTTATATCTGTCTTTTTCTTCTCTCTGTCTTTCGCTCTCATCTCTTTCTTTGCCCCTCTCTGGGTCTATCTTCCTTCCTCTTGCTGTTTCTGTCTCTCTCTCTCTTTCTCTCTCTTTCTCTCTCACACACCCTTTCTCTCTCTCTTTTTCCTTTTTCATCTCTCTGTCTCAGCTCTTTCTTTTCCCCTCTCTGGGTCTATCTTCTTTTTTCTTGCTGTTTCTCTGTTTCTTGCTCTCTCTCTCTCTCTCTCCAGACACACACACACCCTTTTTCTCTCTCTCTGTCTCTCTCTCTTTTTTTCCTTTTTCATCTCTCTGTCTTTCTCTCTCTCTCATCTCTTTCTTTTTTTCTCTCTGGGTCTATTTCTTTTCTCTTGCTGTTTCTCTCGCTCTCTGTCTCTCGCTCTCTCTCTCTCTCTCTCTCTCTCTCTCTCTCACACACACACACCCTTTCTCTCTCTCTGTCTCTCTCTCTTTCTCTCTCTTTTTCCTTTTTCATCTCTCTTTCCCATCTCTTTCATTTCCTCTCACTGGGTCTATCTTCCTTTCTCTTGCTGTTTCTCTTGCTCTCTCTCTCTCTCTCTCTCTCTCTCTCTGTGTCTGTGTCTCTCTCTCTGTCTCTCTCTCTCTCTCTCTCTCTCTCTCTCTCTCATTCTCTCTCTCTCTCTCTCTCTCTCTGTCTTTATGGCCTGTTCTCTCTGATGTACACTCAGCAGGTATGTTGGGCAGAGAGTAGGATGTGTCGAGGCCTCTGGCTGCTGTCTTCTACTCACTGTTCATTGTTCAGCTCTCTCTGAACAGCGAGGGCTGATCTCTGACCGGTGCTGAAGGCTCATAATCTGTCAGATTCAACAAATCAGTCAGGCACTAAGAGGAGTCTACTCCAGTAGCTAAGCTCTAGCAGCTCCTGTTCCAGTTTCTCTCTGTTCATACTTGGCTGGCAGTGTTAAGGTAACATGTGATTAGCCTAATAGCCTGAGTGCAGTGTGTCAGGCCAGCCACTACCCTGCTACACTCGTCTCAGCCTGTCACATTACATCAGCACTCAGTTGTGCCATTTAATGTGCCACTCAGGTGAACGCCATTGCTACAAAAGGTGCAGCTTGAACATCTATTACCACATAGAGGATTACAGCATGTGTATTACTGCAGAACAGAATGCCGGAGTTGTCTTCTCACAGTCTAAAGATGAACAGGAACACCCATGGGTGGCACCACACCTCCAGAAGTAGTGGGGCAGAACTTATTGTTTCCACAAAAACAGCCTACCTTTCGTGTCATGCTAATAACACATGTCTATTAGCCTGCTAATGAACAGTGTCAGTGTTTGTTGAGCCTGTGATTCACTGGGTTCAGTTTTAAACAGCAAACTCTGCATCTCTGAAGAACATCCATCTGTTTTCATACCCAGTTCATTTTCTAAGGTCTTTTTGTGATATTGTATCTTTTGGTTCAGGTGGGTTCACACTGACCTGGCCATAGTGCACCAATTTATGCATGTAAGAGATTGTTTATTGGTCAGAAATGTTGCAGGGATGCTCTTTTAATTTTACATTCACCAGCATGAAAACAGAAAATAGAGACACTTGTCATCAATGTGCATAACAATCAGATGATAATAAACCTTACTTGATATTTACTTCTTTATGTTTGGTTTACCAATTTGAATTTAACCAATCAGATCATTGATGCTTGGCCAAAATATGTTCAGTAACCCATGTGCCAAAATCAAAAGCATATCTTTGCTATTATTTTATTTCTCATCTGCTGCAGGAATGATGAGTGTTCGTAAAGAGTGAAATGATAAAACAGGCAGTGCAGCGCTGATGTGCACTGTGGAAAGCATGTGTTGAATTCCCTAGTTTGGGGTAGACCTTTATAAAAATTGCATTTCCCCAAGCAGCGACTGAAGTAGGGGTCACTTAAAAGTGTCCCAAGACAAGCAATTCTTTCCAGATCACAGGTGACTTTTTTGGTCCTGTCCTGAATACAGGTGTAGTGTTCCACTTCAGAAAGGACTTTCAGAAAGAATTTTCTGTTTTATCTCTATATGTCAGCGCTCCATGCAGGTTACAGAAAGTGGTGGTTTTCTTTTTGATGTAAGTTTCCTGAACTCAATTAGAAAGTGGTGGGTCTTTGCCCCAGTATTTTGAAAAGTGGTGGGTCAAATGCCCACTTGCCCCCATGGTTCCAGCATCACCTGTGGATTTACGAATCCCATTTACAAATTAGACCTCAGACAGAAGTTGGTGAACAATGTGTCTTCTGAGGTTGTAAGTTTAATTATCTAAGTGGATTATATTATAAATAGACTCCAGCACCCCCCGCGACCCAGAAGGAGAAGCAGCTTAGAAGATGTGTGTGTGTGTGTGTGTGTGTGTGTGTGTGTGTGTGTGTGTGTGTGTGTGTTTGTGATTATATTATAATATATCTGTCAGAAATATCTCCTTTAGTGTGATGGAAATTAGAAACTGTGTACACTATGGAATTGAAATTCATGTTTGGGTTCATGTGGACGCTGCAGGCACACAATGAAAATAATATTACTGAATCATTGGAAGAAATAAGTGCATTCTGTTGAAGATGATTTGGTCCAGGATTTGGTCAGAGCTTTTTATAGCTATAACAAACTACACTGCTTTTAAAGTGAAAAAAAATCTTTGTCCTTTATTCAAATAAAATAAATTTGCCTAATTGTTATTAAGTACACAAAATAATGCACACAATTGATATTCATTATTTTAATCATGTTCAACTCCATTTTCTCCCATGATATGAAAATGGTAGTTGTCCATTACCTTGAACATTATTAAAAAAAAGCTAGGAATCGTCTGTTTCTTATGTCTGGCTTCTGAATACTGCACTTAATACAAAACACTTTATTTATGATTGTAAGTATGAATAGTAAAATTTTCCCCAGTAAGACACACCCCATCTGACTTTTGTTTTTATAATATGTTAACAACCAATTCTTTGCATATATATATTTTACAAAGTATAGTATTTTGCAGGTTTATCTCATTACACTGTCAGAAATAAAGGTACTGTGCAGCTACGTTTTTCATTCATCAAGGTACAAACAATGTCAGTGTATCTTCAAAGCTGCAGTCACTGGTTTAAAGTCTAAATTTGTACCTTCAGTATGTTTTTTTCCTAGGGGAAAAGTATATCTGCACTTTAAAACAGACCAATAAAATGCAAATGCCTTAGTCAAGACAGGGTGTATTGAGTCAATGCAACTTAAAAAAAGGAATTGCTAAGGAATATTGTACAAATATGTTCCCTTTCTAAAGGTACAGAAGAGGTACACTTGAGGTTGCCACCAGAGTGACTCTGTACCATACAGAGCTGATCTACTAAATTATATGAGTATATAATATATCTGTGTGATGAGTATGATGCTCAAATAATTATGGATATGGTTTGAAGCTGTTTTGTGAGACTGACTTGAACAATCTTGGCCAACACAGTCTGATTCTGACACAGACAATATAAACTGTCCAGCACTGCATTGTATGCTCTGCTCAGAAAGAAGGTGGACGGTCAGTTGTTAGTCAGTAATAATGGTCATGTGTGTGAGTTTTTCCTGGTGGCTGGTTGATGGGCTGAATACAGCACTGGCCTGTCCAGACAGGCACAGATTGGATATCTCATCCATCTGGTGTCAGTTCACCCTGAGGGAGAGCAGGCTGGGCTGTTTGATGTGGTCTAGGCTAACAACCCATCTTTGCCTTAACACCTCTCTCCAGCCCTGAAACTTCAGCAACTACCACCATCTCACAGTGTGAGATGAACTGGCTAACCCTATTCTAACTCCCTACACTACAACCAAAAGTGTAATACTGACCTTGTCAAAGATGTAAATGATTAGATTCAGTGGTTCTGTGTGTTTGGGGCAGGTGGATGGTGTCTGTTTTTGTGATTTCCAGGACAAAAAGCATCAGATATTCACTTGCCTCTCATAGAATAGTATCTAATACTGGATCGAGGGCAAATTGAGTGGAATAATGCGTAATGTAAAATGCCTGTGAGCCAAATAATGAAGTAGGAGACAGACAGGGGTTGAAAAAGTGAAAGCAGGATGAAGATGAAGCTTTTTTAAAAAGAGGGAGAATGAATGTGAACCATTCTTGAAGTATTGCTTCTGTAAATTTCCACTAATTAAATAGGATGACCTGGAGATCTCAGTCTTTAAAGAAAATCTCTCTGTTCTGCACGTTCTCTTCTTTGTCTCTGTGTATTCATGGCCACTGCTGCGCTGGCAATTAAACATAATTTCTCAGATTCATTTATACATTAATGGTTAGTGAAGTATTTGAAGGCACATGCACAGAATTTTGGCGGGGGGGCTTGAGCACCTGCCCTTTTGCCCTCAGACTGTACACTCTTTGTTTGTATATAATAACTGTATTTTATTTTGTCTCCACCATTTTTCAAGATCCATTTCAGTTTAGCCAGGGCTGGTCAGTTTAGCCAGAACTGGTGGAGCCTGGCTGCTTCTTGTTTTTCCTGTTTTTTTCAAAAGCAGGACTGAAAAAATGCTGGTAGACACCCACGAATGTGTCCACAATGAATGGGGGTGAACAAAGAGGAATCGCTATAAACAAAAAACAAACCTTTCGTGTGAGACATTCTTTTAATCTTTGAAAGTAGAAGGAGATATCGTATTAAAAATGAAAGAAAACTTTCCGGTGTCTTTTCGTTTTTCTACAGCAAACAGGTTTTTTTCACTCAAAAAAAATATAACAGCAGTGCTGGAAACGACAGACATTCTCTTTAAGAAAGCATCACATTCCATGTAAATCTTGTTCAGGACACTCCTAAATCTGCAGAGATTTACAGCTGTTAATGTATTGTATGAATCAGTAAACTGATTAGCTAGCCTATTTTCTTTGTACCTTTGTACATTAGGTACTTCCCATTTTCTCCAGGTTTTATGATAAAATAGCTTGTTTAAAATAACAACAGATGAAGTTTCACTAAATAAGGATATTAATACCATCATAACAAATGAAGATATGAGTATTTGAATAATTTGCCCTGTGTGATTGTGTTAACATACATAGTAGGTCTTATAAGTTGTATTTTTTTTGTTTAAATCATATTTTCTATCTATCTATCTATCTATCTATCTATCTATCTATCTATCTATCTATCTAGCTATCTAGCTATCTAGCTATCTAGCTGTTTTGCTAGAATACTAACTCATTGTAGAGTTAATTGTGCCCACTCTGGCTAGCTACACTACCAGTCAACTGTATGATGGAGTGGCTTGGGAAAATTCAGGTGATGGCATGTTGCACAGTCATTACATTTAAATCTAGGGGACTATAATGGAAAATATGCAGATGTAGATAATATGGAGCAGTGAAGAATGCATGGGAAGCATGATGTAAAAATAAAAACTGTATGAAAGTATGACAAACAATGTGGGGAGGGGGCTCTACAGACTACTGATAATTAGCTATTTTTTGGAGTGTCAGAGAAAAAAACAACATTTGATCAAATCTTTTTGGCTTTTAGGGTATATGTTTTTGACTATGGCTTATGCTGGACATGTTATAGCTTGTGTGCTGCCTCACCTGAGCACATATCCACTCCTGTTTGGCTGATAATTGTTGGGATGCTCCTTTCTTTTTTTATGTTCCACCATTAAGTAAAGGAAAATGGGTCTATTTGATCTACTATAACCACCAACCCCCTTTTTCCTTTAAAAGTACCTCTAGCACCCCATCCCACCCCCTTTTCCCCTTCCAGCACCCGGGCTGGCCTTTGAAGTGCGTGTGTTTAACGATTGCACTGGGTCTCAGTCACTTGTTATGGGAGGAGTTCAGGGGCTGAAGGGAATGAGTGAATGGGTTTTACTGGACATAAGCGATCCCCTGTGGCCTGTGAGTGGATGCAAGAAAAGCTGCCTCACTGCTGAGAGCAACCCTCCTACCCGTGTGAGTAGCGCACATGTGTCTGGATTGTTTGTCAGTTACAGGCATTTTTACAATATACAACATTCAATCAGCTACAGTTTGTGTAGTTACTGTACACTTGTTGTTTACAGGCTTTAGTTTACATCTGCTTTATTATATATGCAAATGTTCAGATATGTAGAAATACTGTTTATTAGGTTAAAATGGCCATTAAGTACAAGTCTTTAATTTTTCAGGAGATATTTCTAAGATTAGATATAAGATTTCTTTGAAAGTGAGGGGCAAACCAAAGGAAAATATGTGAAACATGTTTCCAAACTTTCCAAAAGAGTTTCCAAAACTGGAGTTAAAAAAAATTAGGAAGATATAGAAAAAAACGGGACTCCTAACGCCTGTGCTAGACCTAGTTTAAGCTCCACTCTTGCTTCAGATCTGATAAAAATCCACAGGTGTTTCTGTCCATCGTTCCGCTGTGAGAAAGGACGTGTAGCTGTAGAGAAACTGTTACTAAGTAAATGAAACAGGCACAAAGAAGAAAATCTGCAAATCTAACTGAGAAGCTGCAAAGGACTGACCTCCCCAGAGTCCAGACCTCAACATTATTAAAAAATGCTAAGATTACTTTGAAATAGTGAGAAGCAGAAATGCAACCAACTTTTAAGACTGAACTTTGAAGGTGTTGAAAAATATGCCCTGCAGATTTCTTAGAAAAACTGAAAGCAAGCATCCTCATGAGAATGAGAGCTGTAATACTGCCTGGATACACTAAATACTGAAAAACACATCAATTATATTCAGTTGTTGAGGCTTCTGTGTTGTTTCTGTTAAATATATGCTTTCTGCCTTTTTCTTTTTGATACCAATACTGAAACCTTTCAATATCAATTGAAACTACTGGGCTTTACTACTAGCACCTTAATATTGCTAATATTGTCGTATTGGTGCCAGTATGTCATTACTGTTGCCCGCCCATAATTTTAGTCTCCAGCAAATAATGTGGGGTTAAACATGCTTTAGTTTTAAATTCCACTCTGAAGTACTGTGTGATATTGCTTGTATTGTATAGTATCGCATTCTTCTACGACAAAGTTTTAGTGTTATTGATGTAGTTAGTGGCACAAAAGCAACACACTCTGTACAACTCATGTCACCTAACTGAGATCTACCTGATGCTTTTAAACTGAATCCAACTGAGCCCTTAAGATCACCATCACTATCCTTAACCTAAGCTCCTTTGTGAAGGCAGCGTTTCCTCAAATGCATACCAAAGCAATGCAACAGTGTACAGTTGTGGCTCTCAGACAAGACTGAGCCATAAATCCTGTTGACTCATGTCCTGCGGCCTCAGAGATGTACTGGCACATCAAAGCACAATGTTGGTGATGGGGCTGATGTCTTATGTGTGGTATTGTTCACACCCTTCAGAGCCGCTAAACCTGGAGCAGAAAAGTGGGTTGTAAACGCATCGCTAAAAAGGCCTGTGATCTTTAGACAGTTTGGTGCTTCATCATCGCTGTTCACTTCAACCCCTCCAGCAAACTCTCACTATCCCTGCAGTCTTTAGTGAACAGGAGCTACGTTGTAAAAAAAATTGAATGTAAATTTACAACACAGATTTACAGCATGTTGGGAAAGTGACTGGTACCTTACGCAACTAGTCACAGAAGTGACACTGTAGTGTCAGGGCGGACCTTTAGTTGATTCACTAAATCTACACGTTATTCACTTTTTACATTTTTAACATTATTTTTGCACATGAATGCATTTAATATGTTTTGTCGTGCTAAATATGATGGTGTTCTGTGTTTTAGTTCATTCTGTAATATAACAACTAATAGATGTTCAGTTACTTGAATTGAATTGAATTGAATTACTGTCATTGCAGTCTCAGTAACTGGTTTAAGTGCATGTATTGCTGTACTAAGATGTTAAGTTTATGATGTGACTGGTAAAGGATACTGTGCAGCTGTGAAAAACAGCATGATCCTTCTTTTACATATGTCACAACAGTATTAACACCATCGCTGAGCTTTAACGTCAGAGCATGAAAGCATAAAAGACTGGAATTGATTTCTGGCCCTGAAGGACTTTAGTTCAACCTATTTTTTTTTTAAATTGCCAGGTTAATTTGGTGTGTTTGAGCAGGATAATGACAAAACTGTGCTGGACTCCAGCCCTCCTGGACCGTTACTGACCATTTGCAAAATTTATACAGGTCTCCCTTTCTTAGTTACTGTCCATCAATCTTTCAGCTCAGGCAACCTGGAATTTCTAGCAATTTTGCTAACAGAAAAAAAAAATCCCAGTAGCACAAAGGAAACCCCTAACCTCTGAAAACATTTAATTATTCAAAAAGTGACCTTCTAAGATATTCTGCCCAAATTAGAAAGGAAAACATAAATGTCGACCAATTTTAATTGAAATTCTGGAAACCATGATTACATTAATCAAATCATAAAAAACCTTTTGCCAGTGGACTAATTCAGCATGCTTTCATGTCTAATCAGGTGTGAGCTAAGATGAGCCAAAGCTAGCGCGAAACACTGGAGCTAGTTATCATTTATCTCATCATCTCATGATCTTTTACATACCTTCAGCAAACTGTAGTCAAACAATGCAAAGGATGGCGTGTGTACATGTGAATATATTGTTATACTGATACAAATTGTTGTATGTGCAAGTACATTAATATTATTAAAAGTATTCTGCAGCACTGTTTCATATGACTTCTTAAGCTGACTGTCAGCAGCTAAGCTAATCAATAACGTAGTTAACTAACTGATCCTGACATCACTCTGTAGCATTATTTATCTTAGGCGTTCTAGTAAAATCATCATTAGTTAATATAGTAACTATATTAAGTTTAGCTTACTTTACATCCAGCACAAATCAATCATTTTTACATGGGGCAGCGAGCATGGTCTTCAATCCAAAACTGTTTCAGCTTTGGGAAGAAAATGAAAACAGCACCCCTTTCCAGAAGATCACAATCTGAATTACACATTCCTCAGTAACACCTTTATACCATTTCTAATAATTCAGGCTAATTTACTGCCACTGCTGATCTCACTGTAGGAGGTAGCTCTTAGAGGCAACCCTGGCTGGCTGGGCAGTGTGTCAACCCCTGCTTTGTGAATGTTTAGAATGAGTACCCCTGCAGTAAGCATACTTATATAAACTTTATATAATTTTGCAATATTTGAATATTAGAGTAAGAGTGGTGGAACTAAACTCTCCAGGGCTGTATCTCTTCAGGACTGTAGACACCTCTGTCAAAAAGACACATTTTTCCCCTTGTCAAAGTACAAGTACCGTATATGTACCTTCAATAGGACAGCAGTGGTCTTAAGGTTCAATTGTGTACCTTGAATAAGTTTTTCCCAGGGAAGAGCACATATTTGTACCTTTAATGTAACATTTTAAAACAGAACACTAAAATAAAAAAGCTGAGGACAAGACAGAATGTGTGGAGCTAATATAGCTTATAAATAAAATTTCAGGGGATTATGGTACAATTATATTCTCTAACTAAGGGTACTGAACACATACCCTTGAGGGTACCACCCCAGAGACAAGAGAGGCACCAGTGACAGTTGGGTACCTATTTTCAGTTCAGAATATCTGAAAGAGGACATAGCATGTGTGAATGTGATGAATTCTTGTGGTTGGTCTCCTGAAGTGGGCACTCCGCATGTTGTGACTGACTCTGGTGACTGTGCTGTCTTGGTGGCAGGTGGAGGACAGCGGAACGGAGCAGGAGTAGCCGTGGATCTTGCTCAGCAGGGCAAAAGGCTGCCATGGAAAGAGAGCAGGGGTCAATGAGCTCCAGCCCCAGCACTGCTGCCCCCAGCAACAGTACCACCACCACCACCACCAGCACCAGCCATGGCAACACCAGCGCCACTGCCACCAACAGGCCACAAACTCTCTCACAGATATCAGTGTATGGAGGAATCCCAGACAGACAGACGGTACAGGTAGAGTACTCTTACCACATTGATTATTCATTCCGCATTACAGAATACCTACCAGTATGGCATATTTTGGTTCAGATAACCAGCTGAATTAAGATTTTTCATTCAGTTGGTCATCATTTTGAATCTATTTTCAATGGAATTAGAAAGGAAGCTTACCATGTGTTGATTCTGGGCTCCCATTGAGCGCAAGTTTCTCTATTTTCACATGTGCGGCAGTTGATGTAATGTTGATGTTTCAGCATTATTTTAAGGCAAAGTACTGGCCTTGGACTCTTATAAAAGAATGGTTTACTATTTTGATAGTTTACATTAAGATCCATCTGAATAGCATGCTCCTCTACTGCCCTCTACAGGCAGACAGCCACCTGAACTCTGAAGTTTTTCTTATGAAACTGACTGATACTCTCTAGCAGACAACAGCAGGCAGTATTAAAAACGTTCTCCAGTTTTGATAAATGCTGTAGATTCATTGTGGGGAGGAGAAATAGTCAACAAGAGGATCCTGATGATGATACGTTTTAGAGATGAAGAGACAGACCATCGCTGCTGTCGGAAGAAAACCCTTTTTCTCCAGAATGGATATTTCATGTGGTCCTTTTATCACACAATGTAAAGGACGAAAAGCATCAAATTATGTTAAAAAACTGAAAAATGAACAAAAATGGAGATACAAGGTTTTGTTCTGACAGCAGTAACTTGCTCCCAGAACTTACAATACAAAAAGTTGGAATATAACTGGAAAATAATAAGAATGAACCATATTTTACTGTTATTTATTTACTGTTATATGCAATATAATATACAATATAATATTTCTTATCAAATATTATTTATCTGAGATTCAACAGCGCAATAAGAATGGGTTCACTATTTGGCGAGCAACAAGTCACTGCTGCTCTTTTTATTTATGTATTACAGCTACTTATTTATGATTTGTAAGATGTTTTTATTAAATCATTAATATCCATTTTAACTCATTTAAACCATTTTTAATAAGAGTCTGAAACTCTCTGAGTTTGAGTTCTCTCTGTTTAGAGGGAGGGAGAGAGGGATATACCCAGACTGACCGACTGAAAGGGCAGGAGTTCCTCATTTATCTAGATTTGCATGGGACCCTCAGGAATGTATGAGACAGATGAGTGAACAAGCAGAGGATTCTCTCAAATGGACTTTACGCTTCCATCCGCTGCTGCAGCAGAACACACTCAATTGGAGCTGAAGATATTAAGGCTGGCTTGCTCTGCTTTGAGGTATTGGGTTTTCACTGTGTCACTATGCTGTGGAGAACTCTGGACAGAAGTTCTGGGCTGGTTAGCCATTCCAGTTGATGATGAATTAGGCGCTAGATCTTTATCCTGATGTTGGAGATGTTCGGTAATAGTCTCCTAATGGCAGAGCTGATGTTTAATCGGACTGTTGGGGTGACATTTTGCTATTACTTTATCAGGCTCACATTGAATTGAGTAGGTTTTGATAAATAGCTGATTTGGGCTGTTTTGGGTCCATTTTTGATTTGCACTTTGAAGAAGGTGAAGCTGAAAACTACCATAACTTTAGCTTTGTGTCAAGATTTGAAGATTTCTGTCTCTTTTGGTTGCAAGTTAATTTCCTCTGTTCTTAAATAAATCTTCTATGGCTGTTGCTCTGTGCTGGCTAAAGGCCGTGTAAAGGCAAATGAGAGATATTAAGCCTGCATGCAGTAGCTTTATCACTGAAATTTGGATCATTTTAAACATTATGTTTATAATGTATACAGCTTATTCTTTGTTGTACATAGCAAACAGAGCAAAGTCCAGCAAAATAATGTTCAGGCACGTTATTAATTTTTCATATCATATGCTACTGTCACCTGTAAACAAGCCCAGCACCTCGTGTTAAAGTTTAGAGTTAAGAGTTCCTCTATAGCTGTAACAGAGGCCGTGTGCTCTGCTGGGAGCTCTGTATTCTCCAGTGGGGTTTTAGCCAGTGCAGTCGAGCTGTCTCAGCTCTGACTGATTATCTGCTGTGATGGACGGCAGTGACCCCTCATGCCATGCTGGGCATCCAGCGCTGCTGCCGAGGACTTGCACAGTGTCCAAAGTTTATTGTTTCAGCACTGAGCGCTCTCTCAGTGAAGGCATTTCCTAAGCCTGACAAGGTACTTTCCGTGGAAACATTGATTGATTACATTCCTGGGAAAAGGGGTGGACACTTTCCAGCATGAGAAAGGTTTGCGTTTTCCTTTGGTAGTACCTTCAGTGTAATAGAAGACGTTTTAACCCCGTGTAGCCTTAAACATTAGACATTGTCTTTGCTGTTGCAGTCAAATCAAAACCTCATGAAACTATTTTTTCCTTTATTTTACATCACTTGAAAACAGGAACTGTCCTTTGCATTTACTTCACAGCAATTCATGATGAATGGACCAGCAGTAATGATCCAAAGTAACTTGGAATAAAATCGTGATTAACATACATTACAGTAAAATAGCCATTTTGGAGATGCAACATTATGTTATGATGATGGCAAAGGCATTCTTGTTATTACCATATCGTCGCTGGAAATCCTTCTATGACCAAAATGGTAACTTTTCAGGAGAAGCAAAAGCGCTCCTAAAGTCAACTCAAAATCAAAAAGCACTTTTTGTGCTTGTTGTTATCACTCAGTAGGAGTGGGTTGTGTGGCAAATATATTATATCACAATATTTTACACAATATTACAGTATTATGACACAATTCATTAGTAGTACTACATTTAGTGCATGGTTTTTATTTAGCATTTCACATGCTGTCCTGCACTAAGTTAAATTAAACAGGACTTATTATGCTCAGAAGATATCCACAAATACATGTAATCACAATGATAAATTTCATCATCACATTGCAAACATCTAATTACAAATGATGTTAAACTACAGGCTAAATACATCAGAAAAGATGTATCTAGGGCTGACAGACTGGACACATTTACATTCATAACATTACAGACTATTTCTAAAGAGATTTTGACTGGAGGACACTCTTTGTTTGCTGGGTTTAGATTCATGTTTTTAACTTTTAAGAGTAACTTTTAATGTAGGATTAACCTTTAATGTCATTTTTAAATACTTTTGTTACTATGTAGAAAAGGGTGGCTGGCATTTAAAACCAGGTTTAAAAAAAATCAAGTAAAATAACAAAAAAATGCAGTTAGAATGTGACAGTAATGATATCTCTCTGACTCTCTCTCTTCCTTTCTCTCTGTCTTTCTCTCTCTTTCAGGTGATCCAGCAGGCACTGCACAGGCAGCCCAGTACAGCAGCTCAGTACCTACAGCAGATGTATGCAGCACAGCAGCAGCACCTCATGCTGCAAACCGCAGCCCTCCAGCAGCAGCACTTGAGCCTGGCTGCAGTGCAACAGGTCTGTCACACACACACACGCACACACGCACGCACGCACACACACACACACACACACACACACACACACACACACACACACACACACACATACAGTTTACCCGTAACAGAGGAAATCTTAGATTTTTTTTCCTCGTAAGCATTTTCTATACTGGTGTGTGAGAGGTTTCAGAAGTGCCGTCACTGAGAAGCATGGATATCTTACATCACATTCACATATTTTCATTTGTACATGATTACTGACCTTGTGCTTAGGTAAGTAAATTGCCATAAATCACTGATTGCTCAAGAGCCTAAGCATCAGTGAGGAATCGCAGTGCAGCCACATCAGTCGTGCCAATAAAAGCAAATCTAATGTATGACATAATGTGTGTTTACTGAGAGGTTGTTAGTGGCCAAATAACATTGTCAGCAGTCTTTTTAGACATTCACTCCCATTTGTTTATTGCTATTTAGAAGTCTGTTTATACTGAGTCAATACATTTAGAATGAGATATTTGGCAGGCATTTTCCCCTCTGCTTGTGTTTTAAGGGCCAAATACCTTGTATTGGGGGGGGGCATATTACCATTGACTAGTCCTATATAATCTTCAAAAGGTACAAACTTGTATGTAAATGACAGATATAAGATATAAGAAGATATATTCTTCTAATGTTTTGATGTGCCTAAGCTCTTCAAAAAAAGAAAGAAAAAAGAGGCCTCTTTAATACCATTCCGTCATCATTATTCACGCAGTTAAGTCTTCCTGAGACATCTGTGGATATTTATCACATTCACTGCATTTCTCAAATCCTAATTTTCAGCTATAATATAAAAAAAACGCTGTTGTTTACAAAACCACATCCTGCATTTGTGGACCCGGAGGCGAATGCAAACAAGAGAACATCTATTAGCTAACCATGAAGGATCGAAATCTACCACTTCCAGGAACTCCCCAAACACAGGCAGAGCCACAGGCACTTACACTCACTAATTAAATACCGTGTGGTTTCTAGTGGTGGCGAACATATGCAGGTTTATCAGCTTATCCGGTCAGTACTTTTGTAAAGTTGCATGTTTTGAAAAGCACTTTGGAAATGAGTGCTGCCCTAATGTGCACAGTTTGAGTGACAGACTGTGGAGCCAGGCCGGAGGGGAGAGAGATCTGTTTCCTGCCATAGCCACTAACTTCATGTGTGGTGTCTTTATACGTGGAGAGCTTTTACTGTTGATTAATGAAGGCTGGATATGACTTGTGACCCTCTAACTCTCTCTCTCCCTCTCTCTCATCTAGGCCAGCATTGTGGCAGGCAGGCAGAACTGTAGTCAGAACAGCACGGCATCTCAGCAGGCCGTATCCTCCCAAACCACGGTAAGAATTATAAAACCTGGCACTGACATCTCACTCAGCGAGGGCCCGCTTCCGTGGAACAAATGACTGTAAATCTCATTCCAGTTTACTGATCTATAAGCACATATTTCATCCTCACAAGGTCAGCATATTACAGCATTCTTAGTATCAGTATGAATGGACCTCGCTGGCATAGACGAAGATGTTTTAGTTAAGAGAAAATAAAAGCTGAAGGTTATGGTGAAAATGTGGCAGAACCCTAAGGTTTACAGTTAAATGCTTGAAATTTGTGGATGCTTAAGAATAAAGTTACTCCCAAAATGAACCATTCAAAACATATCATTTAAAATTTTATATATAATTTAAAATTTTCCCCAAAAGTAGCTGTAAGTGTATGCATTCAGTTGTATGCAAACGTTTGGGCGGCTCTGTTTAAATGGCATGCTTTGCTGATTTTCTAATTGAAAGTAAGTGTATGCAACGTCTATAGAGCACACAGTTCTGCACATTTTAGTTTTAACATATAATATTTAAAAACATATTTAGCATTTAACATATTTGGGGGGGAAAATAAAACATAAAAAGTGGCCTGTGCAAATGTTATGGCACATTTAATATATTTGTTTCCAGTAAGTTGAACTCAGCAAATAAATAGCAATTGTGCACAAAAATTAGCAAAAAAAAGCAACATTTAATTTTGGTATCTTATTGTCAGTCGTCAAAACATGTCATTTGGTCAGGATTGCTTGAGACAGTGCCAAGAGTTTGCAAAGCAGAATAATTTAAGACTTCAAGATTTTTAGGTTTGGATTTAGTACTTTTGATCTCTACATAATTCCTCCATAACTCCACATAGTCCTGTTGTCTTCACTTTTATTTTAAAATGTGCAGAATATAAAAGTAAAGTAGGAAGTAATTAATAATACTTACTTTTTCAGGAGCAATTTTGGGCCTCACAACCTGAGATTCATAAAAGCTTTCTATGAACACAGAGACACTTTATAAAAATCAAGATAGCTTAATCAGAATAACTTAATTAGTATAACTTTACCTGAATATTACCTGCCAGTTTAATCTCAAACAGTGGACAACTGACAAATTTTCTGCCCTTTCGATTCTGTTAGAGGAAACACAAAACTAGAGAAGGGGATTCACTTGGATTAATACACTATATGCAGCAGCGTCTCGTATAACAGTTGTTTACTTTATTTATAAAGGGGCATTTTTAGCCATTTTTATTGAGTGTTTTTATTTTATGAGGCAAAAAAATTTGAATGAGTGGTTGGTACTGGTACTGTAGTTTCACACACTTCGCTTACATAATTCTTTTCTTCTAGATTAAGCTGGCCAGCTCTCCTGCAGCAGCTGCCCAGCTGATTAGCAGAGGTCAGGGAGTGACCTCCTCTCCAGTCAGCATTAGCCAACAGGCCGTTCTTCTGGGGAACTCCTCCACCCCCACCCTCACCGCCAGTCAAGCACAGATGTACCTGCGTGCACAGATGGTAAGGTGATACCTACACATGTGCACCAAAACACACACAAACAAGCACTGTTAAACTATCAGTTTGCTTATGACCCACTGAAAGTCCCATTCCGAGAAAAAGCCCACCTCTGTTATACATGGTTAGAAATAAACAGAAATAGATCTTTTCTATTATTTTTCATGGTTAACCCACAGCTTCCCAGCGAGAGTGAGCCTAATGGTTTTTCCCTCCGCATATAAAACAGGAATAGTTGTATGGCACATGGTGTAGAAATAGAAATACCATGTGGTGTGTCCTCCTTTTACAGTGGAAATCAGCCCATGCCTCTGTCAGGTCAAGCTTCCCACATTTACAGCTGGAAAGAGTGCTTTCTTGTGGCCTTGGCTTATAGCATTGCCATGGCAGCAGTTCTTTTAGAAAACAGACCTGAGGTGGTGAATCTCAAACATTATTGTTGGCAGATTCTCCATTCCCCTCATAGCTTTGGTGGAGTATCCAATAGCAAGAAGGAACAGGGTAACACCAGGATGTGAAATGGAGCCCCATCAGTTTCCATCCGTGACTTCATGGCTTAAAATAACTGCTTCAAAATCTAATGATGCTCTAGTTCTGTTTTAACATTGTACTTCCATTATAAATATATTGTTATCCACAGTGTAAAATTAAAACACCTAAATTGTGAAGTCGTCATTTTGGGGCAAAGCATTTGTTCATTGAGTATAACAGCCAATGACAAAAGCCCCGTGCTATATTCTGATATACTTAAAAACAGTCATCTTTGACTTTATAATAAATGATATAATTTACGTGTAAACATATATTTACAATATTATTTATACATTTTTAGGCACAGCAAAATAATCTTGTGCAAGTAACTAGGAGCCTAGGCCGTGCTGTTCCTTTGTCCCCCCAGCTCATACTCACTCCAACCGCCACAGTCGCCGCTGTCCAGCCGGAGGTGTCCTCACAGTCGGTCAACCAGCAGACCACCAACGCACAGGTACTGCACTCATATCATTGTACCTGAACCCATTGAAGAAATGCTAGTATTACACCAAATATCCATTCACACTAAGGCTGTCACTATGACGGGGCCCATATAATATAATTTTGGAGATTTTTGAAATTCTACAGTTCATACATTTCATGTAGGAAAACTAATATGAAAACTAATCTACAGATTAGACATAAGACATAAGCATCACACAAGGACCTTAGCAAATTCCTGTCCTGCAGGGCTGGAGTCCGGAGGAGTTTAGTGATTTTTCTTTATTTGAAACATAATTGATTCAACTCAGCAGTTAATTACCAGGTTTATTTGGTGTGTTAAGAGCAGCAAAATCATCAAATTGTGCTGGATACCAGCCCTCCACAGTTCACAACCCCCAGGATTAGACAAGATACTTGGAAAAAGTAGTGATGGCTGAATACAGAATACACTGCTCTGAATGTATTCAGTAGTGTATTCTGTTACAATACATAAAACAGAACACATTCAGAATACATGTAGAATACATTTACAACACATCTTGTCCACTGCTCCTCCTTCGATCCCTTGAGAAAGAGTCCAGTACAACACAAATGCTAAACTAACTCCCGTGCAAACATGTTCACCACTGAGAACATTATAAGTTTGATCATCCCTTTAAAAGATCTCAGTTTAGATGAATAACTGGCTCGTCCTATTAATTTATCAGTCTACTCAGGCTTTAGCAGGAACTTCAGTGCTTGTAAAGAGGTCATTAACTAACGTCCTCTTTAGAATTCAACAAGCATTTTGCAGCATGTTGTGTGCTGATTCTAAAATAGTTTATAAACAAACATTGATCGTGTGTCTTTTGTACATTGTGTGTTTTTTATGTAGTGGTTAATTATTTTAAAAACATTCTCCTGAAAATATACTTTATTTTTACTTTTATTCTAAGTAACTTTTTTTCTGAATACTGCTTTTATAAAATGAAAGTTGGACAGAATACAAATCATTTCTGTATCCTGAATATTCTCAATACTATACTGAATAACTATGATAAAATATTCTGGCATATAATACTGGAGAATGATAAGTAAGGATATTTTTTAAATAAACTTATTTAAAAGTATATGGAAATGCTATGTGGAAAAAATGCATATGCAAATTTGTCTATCGCTTTGTTTCTACTGTATTAAAGAAGAGTAGGAGAATCAAAATTATGCATTATAATCATGTATATTGCCAAATAATCATTGCAGATTCGCTGAGAATGTACATTTTAATGAATTCCTGTTTTAAAATGTAGTAATTGAGTAATCATGAGAGTCCTCACAGGCACAATTTGTTGCATTTTGAAATCTTACAGATGCAGAGCCTGGTGCTGCGTGGCCAGCAGGGGGCAGTGGTCTCCTCCCCCACTCAGCCTCAGCTGCAGGGTCTTGGTTTGAAGCCAAGCACTGGAGGTGCAAATCAGCTCACACTGCCCAGCCAACCGGGGACACAGCTAAAGAGCTCCAGCCTCCCAGGACAACAGGGCCCCACAGCAGCAGGAGCAAAGGCCAGCCCTGCAGACGCTCCCTCAGAGCCAGGGAAGACGAATGAGAGTGCCAATGATGTTGGCGCACGTATGGTCAGTGTGAGCCACAATATGACCACAGTGACCAGCCACCCCCTCATTAACACTGGTAAGAGATCTGGTCTTGTTTAACTAATTTGGCAGGAGTTACAGTACAATGGTACAGGGGAGAGGGTTAAATCTGCTGGAGAATCTTGAATTCGCAGTCATCAAAGAAACTGAACTGTATAGCATTGAGATCATTCCACTCATTTAACCCTTAATTGCATACTTTGGGTCTCTAGCGGCTTGAGACCTCGTCCCTCCCATGTACCTCATCCATCTCCTGTTTTTTTGTTGACTGTTTTATACTGTCATGGCCATTTGCAAACCACTATCTGTTAGATATAAGACTGTTTTACTATTGATCCAAGGCATGACTGGTGAAATACACATTCATTTAAGGGTTACTGGATCTGATCCTCTTTGTCTCTCTTGAAAATATCATTCATATGTTTATATTTTAGATATCTAGGTATGTATGACAGTAGAAGAGAGCATGTGAATGAGAGAGAGAGAGAGAAGAGATAGATAAGAGTGAGAGCAGCAGCTGGCCTTCTGCTATGGAGTGACGGCTGGGTTGGCATGGTGGGCAGCAATAGCTTTCAGTTTGAAGACAGCACACCTGCTTTTGGAATGAGAGAAAGAGAGAGAGGAAGATGGAAACAATGGAGAAAAAAGGAAAGAGGGAAGGAGAGTATGAAGAAAAACAGGGATAGAGGAAGCAATAGAGCCCTCTATAGAAGTGAAGGAAGGAGAGAGAAAACAAGAAGGGGAAGAAAGAGAGGAGTAGCGATGGAGAAAGAGAGTGAGAAAGAAATGAGAGAGAATGAAGTGTGAGAGAATAAGAAAGAAAGAAAGAAACAAACAAACAAACAAAGTGAGAGAGAAAAGGGGAAAGAGAAAGAGTGAGAGAGAAAGAAGAGGAAGAGAGATAGGGAGAGAGAAACAAAGCAAAGGAGAGAGAGAAAAGGGTGGAGGGTGAGAAAGAGAGAGAGAAAAAAGAAAGGAGGATAAATAGAGAGAAGAGGAAAGGAAAGAGGAGAGAAGAGAAAATGAGAACCAAAATAAAGAATGTGACAGAGAAAGGGGGAGAGAGAAGGAGTGTGTGAGATGAGAGATAAACGGAAAGAGAAAGAGAGGAGGAGTAATAGGGAAAGAGGATAAGGCAGGAAGGAAAGTATGAATAAAGAGAGAGAACTGTGACAGAGAAAGTAGGACAGAAAGAAAGTGAGGGAGAGAGAAAAAGGGGAGTCAATAGAGAAAGAGGGAGGAGGGAAGGAGAGTATGAAGAAAGAGAGAGATTAAGAAAAAAGCATGGGAGAGACAAGGAGTGAGAGAGAGAGAGAGAGAGAGAGAGAAGTAATAGAAGAGAAAGTGGAGGAAGAACGGAAGTCAGAGAGAGAAACAGAGGAGAAGCAATGGAGAAAGAGAGGGAGGAGGGAAGGAGAGTATGAAGAGACAGAAAGAAAGAAAGAAAGAAAGAAAGAAAGAAAGAATGTTATGCAGGAGACAAGGAGAAAGTGACAGAAAGAGAGAGAGGGGGAGAAATAATGGAAGAGATGAGAGAAAGAATGGAAAAAAGGCAGAGAGAGAAGAAAAAGATAGAAGCAATAGAAAAAGAGAGGGGAGAGGGAGAGAGAGTATGAAGAAAGAAAGAGAGAAAGCATTTGCCAAAGAAAAAGGAGGAAGAGTGAGAGAGAATTGAAGGGAGAGAGAGAGAGAGAGAGAGAGAGAGAGAGAAAATAGAAGAGACAGAGAGACAGACAGAGACAATGGAAGAGAGAGAGAGAGAGAGAGAGAGAGAGAGAGAGAATGGAAGGGAGAGAAAGACAGAGAGAGAAAATAGAAGAGACAGGGAGAAAATAGAGACAGAATGGAAGAGAGAGAAAGAGAATGAAGGAGAGAGAGAGAATAGAAGAGACAGGGAGAGAGAATGGAAGAGAGAGACAGAGAGAGAGAAAATAGACAAGACAGAGAGAGAGAGAATGGAAGAGAGAGAAAGAGAGAGAGACAGAGAGACAGAGAGAGAATGGAAGAGAGAGGGAGAGAGAGAGAGAGAATGGACGAGAGAGAGAGGGAGAGAGAGAGAGAATGGAAGAGAGAGAGATGCTCTGTCAGCTCCCACTCGTAGGATATCGTTTACAGCAGAGACAGATGCAGAGCCTTATGCTCAACCCTCCCTCCTCATGCCATTTGGAAAGGAGAAGCCTCTGAATGTGAGCACGCTGCATGAGCTGGATCTGGTGTGGAACAGTGTGTGACCTTGACTCTACATTCCTTTTAAACTTTCTGGCGCTGGATTCTGAGTGGGATTTTTCGTTTTTATATAAACCCAGCTCCTGAATGAGTTTTGACACCCACACTCTGTTTCTTTAGCACAAAAGTCGCAGCATATGTGGCTGTGGAGTGTGCGTGTGTGTATGTGTCATTCGCTGTGTTCTCAGCACGCTGAGCTCTGTGTGAGGATAAGAGAGCAGTATGAGTCCTGCCACCCACATTCTTTTAGAGGACGCCTCAACCTTGTCCTCTTTTCCTATAGTTAGTGTAATAGGAATGAATCAAAATCAAATCAAATTGTTGCCAAATTGTTATTTTCATTGTATTTAAATGAAGGAAAGATTGTTTAATAAATCTGTGGCCTGCACTGTAAAGTGTGCACTACTCCCACTGTTTGTTTAGAGAGAAGTACCTCCCTGCCATGTATTTGCAGTATGGGGGGTGATTGGTGATGTAATATTTGCAGATTTATACCTTGAGATGCTTTACATTTTCTTTTCTGTTTTCGGCCTTCATGGTACTGAATGGCCACAAAAGAACTGCATGAACAGAATGTACTAGATGTTCTCAGATTGAATGAACACACACCATCTCCTTGTTTCTACACTCAGTGTCTGTTTTATCAGCTCCATTTATTATATAGGAGCAATTTGGTCGCTATTCAGTTACAGACTGTAGTCCATCTGTTTCCCTGCATATTTAATAGCCCCCTTTTACCCTGTTCTTCTATGGTCAGGACCACCACAGAGCAAATTTTATTTGGGTGGTGGCTCATTCTCAGCACTGCAGTGACAGTGACGTGGTGGTGGTGTGTTAGTGTCTGTTGCGCTGGTCTGAGTGGATCAGACACAGCAGTGCTGCTGGACTTTTTAAACACATCAGTGTCACTGAGTGCTGCACTGAGAATTGTCCACCACCCAACAGTGTCCTGTGACCACTGATGAAAGACTAGAGGATGACCAACACAAACACTGCAGGAGCAGATGAGCTACTATCTCTGACTTTACAAGGTGGACCACAAAGTAGGAGTGTCTAATAGAGTGGACAGCGTGTGGACACAGTGTTTAAAAACTCCAGCAGCACTGCTGTGTCTGATCCACTCAGACCAGTGCGACACACACTAATACACCACCACCACGTCAGTGGTACTACAGTGCTGAGAATGATCCATCGCCCAAATAGTACCTGCTCTGTGGTGGTCCCGTGGGGTCCGGATGACTGAAGAACAGGCCAAACATGGATAACAAAGTATGCAGAGAAACAGATGGACCACAGTCTGTAATTGTAGAACTTATGCTAAGTGGGGCGGATAAAATAGACACAGAATGAAACAAGAAGGTGGTTTTAATGAAGTGGCTGGTCAGTGTATATATACATTTTTTCAAATCATGTTGGTCCATTCATCATGAAATTTACATACAATATAAAGAGCAACAGGCATTTTCAAATTATATCAAAAACTAAAAAAAAGACAGACAAAAATAGAGATACAATTCCTACATGTCCTACAGCAGCAGTATACATATATGGACATATATGTTGTTAGATATGTCTAAAATGCAAATATAGCTATTATAATTACTATCCAAAACAAACGGTGAACCTGCACATCATACATTTTTATATTTAATGATGAAAATGGTAAAATGTTGTTTTCCTCAGGTGCTATTTTTCCTGATATTGCCCTGCATGTGCCCCTTCACTATGAAAAGATTTTTAAAAATATATATTTTAGACCAAAATCTTCTCTCAAAATGATCAGAAACATTTTTACATTTACACCATTTGGCTGACACTCTTATCCAGAGCGACTTACAATTTGATCATTTTACACAAGTAGGCGAATGTAGTGTTAGGAGTCTTGCCCACGAATTCTTATTGGTATAGTGTAGGGTGCTTACCCAGGTGGGGGATTGAACCCTAGTCTACAGCATAGAAGGCAGAGGTGTTAACCACTACACTAGTCCAACCACAAACAGTGTCCCACGGTATTCATAACTATTTTATATAATATATTTCAGTGGGAGAGGTTTTAAATGCTTTAAATGCTTCAGTCTTCTGGTTCCTATCAGCTCCACTTGATTTTGCAAGTTTCTCCTTTAAAGCTTTGGAGAGGTTTTGTTCTGTCCGCATTGATATATACAGCCATAGTCCTAATAATGTGGCAACTTTAATCAAATCTTGACAATAAGAGAAGCCAAAAGAAATGGAGTTAAAGTCTGACACCTATATGTATCTGGATATGTCACATGCTTATTTCCTTCATCCTTCTGCCTGGCCCATTATATTCCGAACACATCATCCATCACAGTCATATTAATAGAAATGAGCTGCCCTCAAGACAAGCCAGGCCTCCATCACGCTACACTGAACAAGTCTAAATGGGAACCACAAGCAGTGCTGGCGTGTTATTTGTGGGTGAGGGTTTCAGATCGGGTGGCGAGTATCAGATCAGTCTGACACATTTCCTGTAGTAGAAACTTGACAGAGAGCTTTAGGAAATCAATAACCTAAGCTACTATATAAGAAGCCAGTGGAACCACTGGAGCCCAAACAGCCTTGATACCTAATAGCCACAACATCAATCTTTATATAGAGCTTCACTCCTTGTGATTGAGTCAACCACCAGGAACTGTGAGCTAGCGTTACAATAACAGTGGCTTGACTTAATGCACTCTTAGTGCTGTCCTCTGTCCAGCTTCTTCCTGGAGCACAGCAGTTCTAAAAGGGATAATGTTATTATAGTAACTTGGCATATATGCTAAATTTACTAAATTTAGAGAGGACGGCCCTTCAGAAGGACTAGCACTGTGAATCTACTGGGAAGTGTGCAGAGAAAAAAAGGCCTCTCGTACAACCTATATTTTCTTCATGAGGAACTCATTAGAACTTGAAAAGCGCATAGCCAGGAGCACGGACTTCAATATAGCATTTGGACCATGATTGGAGAGACGCCTAAGCAGGACCAGACGTTTTCTGTGCTGACTCCCTACAACTAGATCTAAGGGCAACTCCAGTGAACCTGTAAAGGGGGTTGGGTGAAGTCATAATCTCCTGTGTTATGTATGGTGCTATACTGGTATACTATAACCATCCTGTTTTAGTTTCAGTGGTGTTGATAGAGAACAAAAACACAAGGCATGGAGCTTCAGATTGGTTTGGAAGAATAGTTCAAAATATATTAAAACTAACAGAGGTGGACAGTAACGAAGTAAATGTAATTTGTTACTGTACTTAAGTCATTTTTTTACTGAAGTATTTACAATTTTGGTGACTTTTTATTTTCACTTCACTACATTTTATAGTCCAGTATCTTACTTTTTACTCCACTACTGATGCAAAATCGTGTCGTTCATTTTTGGCTTATGTGTGTATAAAAACTTCAAACCGTCAAACGTCAAAACAAAAGAAGCGTAAAGCAAGAACACCAATTAAGGCACAGCGCGCACTTAGTTTTGAGCTTGTTTTGACCTGTTGGACGTATCGACCCAGTACAAGCATTCACTAAATCTTAAACTGAAACTTTGCTAAGTTATTTCAGAGCCACTCAGTTCTATGTAATGGAAATTGTTTGCCTTCAGTGTTTTATGGTTATGATCATTTTAATAGACATCAGTGTCCAACTAATTAATGACATTCTATTAAAAGACTGGTGTTGTAAGAGTGACACTGGAGTATTTTCACCTAAGATGAGTTGATAAAGCAAAAAAAATGTCTTGCTACATAATAATATTATGACAGAGTCATGACATAATCCATCTTTTAGTACTTTCACTTTTGATATTTAAGTACATTTGAAGGCACAAAATACTTTTGTACTTTTACTCAAGTGGAGCTCTAAAGGGAGGAACTTCTACTTTTACTGGAGTAATATTTTACCTTGGGTATCTCTACTTTAACTCAAGTACATGATCTGTGTACTTCATCCAACAATGAAAACTAAATAAAAAGCATAGTTTGTTACTGTAACATCAGTCATTTACATTAGTTACTATATAAAGAGGTTTGATTCTAAGCACTTTTCTTTTGGTTTATTCGAAATTAAACAGAAGTCGCACAAAATTGAGACACACGTTTCGTTTTATTTATTTATTTATTTTTTGGACAGCACCAATTTACAATACTGCATAAGGTCCCTTTGATGGAATGATCAAGAGAAATATAAAAGAATGAAACTAGTCTATTTCAGGTCTAGGACATGGTAGCAGTACTAATGCTGACATTAACTTTATTAATGCAAACTGAAATCTCATCTGACATTGTGATATACAGGACTGTGCAAAGTCAAAGACTTTATTCATTTAATTTCCAGTCAAACAGCCTTTAGTGACTCAATAATTATTCAACAATTAAGTGTCAGGAAAAAAGCACAAATCATATATTAAACAGGACATTACACAGAAGACCCAGCAGCTCAATATAATGTCACATTTGTCAGTATTTAATGTGTTCCCTCTTCATCTTAATCACTGCTTCCATTCTTTTCAGGAGGCTTTCAGTTTTTCAAAGAAATCTACAGGGATATTTTCCACACCCTCAAAATTCAGTAATCCCAAATCACAATCCGAGTAATCCCAAACGCATTCAAGGATTTTGAGGTCTGGACCCTGGGGTGGTCTCTATTTACTTTTCTCAGTAACAGCTTCTTGAGAGCTACACATCCTTTTAGACCCATAGCACTGAGCTGTTCTCACAGTGGAAGGATGGACAGAATATATATATATATACGGCATAATGCCAGAACAAAAGCCTTGTTTTGACCTATTGGCCGATGTTCTGTGAAGTACCACAGATTACACTTTATATATGCAGAACTGTTGTGTGCTTTTGTACAATTCCACTTTACTGTAAAGGGAGTCTGAGTAATTCTTAAAGTAAACTGAAACATCTGCCGACTTTCTTTGTACTGCTACTGTTTCCGTCGTCCCTGAAGCGTAACGCACAGAGAAACACTACATGCCGTCCTCCGCTCTCTTTCCTCAAAGCCAGGAAGTCTTACAGACATTTCTTCTTTTTTTCATTGAAGGGCTGCGTTTCACCTGAGTGGGAGCCTAAAGAGCAGGAATTCATTATTTATTAACATGAATGCAACTTAAACCAGAGACCACCAGGTCCATAGAAAGCCTCACATATGAGGCTGTGATATTCAGAAAATGCTTTGAACTTGGCTATTAAATGTGTGTATCAGAGTAATGTTGCATTGTGCACAGCGCGGCACTACAGCGCATCATGCTCATGAGGTTTGAGCATAAACACACTCCCAGTGGCTCCATAGAGGCTTGTCGGACCTCCATCCAGTGAAAATGACTGAATTGAAAGAGAACAGAAACTAAGACCTGTTTCTTTTCATGCAGAAATTTGTCTGCGGGAGTCTTTGAACACACACAGCAAAAAAAGAGAGGTGCTATAAATAGGGAAGAATGGAGATGGTTGTTAGACTTAAGTTTCACCCGTCTGAAATAAACTACATGGGTGACATCACTACTGTAAATATGCACCACGCTGCTGAGCTGACCAGAGACATTTAAAGACTTGGTGTCAAACAGTGACGTGTTTATGAAACAAAAATTCAATTTTGAGGTAGAATTTAGGTCAAATTTTATGTCCGGACTATAGCTTTGTCAGCGCGCGTATTAATAGAAGTCAATTGAACTAAATTAATATTGTCTTAATCTACAGTTAAACTTTATCTAGTTTAATTTGATGTAAGCACGTTTCCAGCATATTGAGCTATACACTGTTAGAAATAAAGGTACCATGCAGGTACATAATTTGTTCATCAAGGTGCAAACAGTGTAAACGTTCCCTCAAAGGTACAACAGTGGTTTTAAGGTCCAATTGTGTACCTTAAATAAACTTTTCCTAGTGGAAAAGTAGATATTTGTATATTTTTCTAATGTTTTAAAACGGAACCATTTAATAAAAAGCCGGGAGATGAGACGGGGTGTGTGGAGTCCAATTGGAGTACAATTTAGAAAATATAATTTCAGTGGATTATGGTACAGTTATGTTCCCTGACTAAAGGTACTGAGATGTACCCCTGAGGGTGCCACCCCAGTGACAAGAAGGGTACTGCCTCAGTGACAGTGTCATACACAATGTCATACATACACTTTTTTTTGAGAGTGTATAAAAGTCTTAGGCACCTAAACACATTAAAAATCTTGGCAGTAGGTGTTTCTGCATGTAAAAACAGCATGCAGCATTAGAATGAATGTAAATAAACAAATACTGTAAAAAGTAATAATTTGTTGTCCCACGCTGGGATCCTGGGAGGCTTGGCCATACAAACGGTGTGTGGAGAGGCTCTTGGGAGGTGCCATGCTTCCAGAAAAAACTGGTAAATATTTGCTTTTGCGATATTGTTTAAGTTGCTGATGGTAGTTGGGATGTGTCCATGTGATATATGTGCTGTTCTGTGCTGGGCTAAGAGGTTGTTGGTGTGTCTGCCATGGATTACTATGTTCCTAGAAGTGAATGTATTATTTTCCAAAAAGTTGTTGATGTTTTATGTGTTTGAGGAACATTTCTTTTCATTCAGTTCCAATAGTAGCATATTTGATTTAACATATTAGACGTATTCATTAGCCAAACCAAGAACTGGAAGTAATACAAATAATACTGGGCTTCCTGAAGGAGAGGTTTAGAAAGGGTTGAACAGATACATTAGTAATGGAAAAAAAATCAACTACTTATTGTGCTAATATTTGCATTTATTCTATTATTAATGGTTTTCTAAGCAAATAAGTGTTTACTGACTACTGAAAAATAACTTTGTAATTCTAAGTTTCTTGAATGCCTAAACCTTTTGCACGATATATACATGCTTATAAAAATCTGCCAGTTTCAGGACTGACCAGGACAGTGCAGGTTATCACACACAATATAACACAGAACAATACTCATATATTCCTGTGAACCTTGTCAAATAAGGCAAACTTTAACTGTCAAGAAAGATTTGACTTTGTACCAGTTTATATGCTGCTGCCTTCATTTGTAGCCTCTTAAACCACCAGTGGTTCCAAAATGCACTGTCATATTCTTCATAACTTTCATATTTCAAAAGCTACGTTCAAAAGGTGGGGGTCATATGAGAGCAGTAACTACCTTCTTTCCAGTTAAATAGATGGGTAATGAAATTAAAAAATGTTTTGTTCTACTGAAAGTCGACCCATTTTTCCACAATCTGGGTTATCAATTATAAACAGATGCCATCTCTTCAGTGATCTACTCTGTAAAAATTAAGGACTTTTGGCTTTCAGCAGTAAATTGTAAGCATATAGCAATATGTGTATGATCATAAAACACATTTTCTTTTAATTTGAGGGGAGATTTTACCAAAAAAATAAATAAAAATGGGCAATTATTTCATGTAGTTACTGAATAATTTGCCTGCGATTTGGTCACGTACATTCAGATAGAAAAACCAAAATATACCCTGGAGAATAAGAGGTTAAACTAACACAACCATACACAGTATGAAGCTCTTAGTTTATATTTTGGTGTAGACTTACAGCTTCAGTATCAGTGCTTTTCCTGTTTGTCTCTTGCTTTGACTTTTAAGAAAAATATAGAGAAAGTAATAAAATTGTCCTTTACAAAAACTCTTCACCTACTGTTACGATCTACACTAGTAGTGGGTAGTGGCAGGTTGTAACAACAGAACTGTGTCAAACATTTTTTACACAGTCTTGCTTGTTTATTAAATATGCAGTAGATTTCTACACTATTTATTTGTAGCAGACAAATATGAGTATCCTATATCAAAGTTTGGAAGGTATAGCACAGCACAAACAACCATCAAATTATAGAGGCTCATATAGAGTCTCACCTACTTGCGTATAGAAATTTTTGTTCATGCTTTCACTGCATACCTTTTTTTTTTCTTATTAGAAGACCCTTCAGTCAATGGCAAAGGTAACCATTAAATCTTTCATTAAGAAGATGGAAAACTGAAAGCCTCACTAAAATATGGTTTCAGGCACGACTTCACTCCACAGATTTATCTCTCGAGGTTACTCAGAAATGGGAAGGTTAACATTCCATTCATATACCACAACAAAGGCTAACGGAGCATGACTGAGGAGCAGAAGTGGTAATGTGGCTTTCTCAGATTTAGTCATCAAAACTCCTGCCGCTTCACGTTGACCAGAGATGAGAGAGATAGGCTATATGCCTCTAAAAGTTGAGAACTAAACTATGCCAAACGAACCCATTAACCTATAGCCTGCACTGCTGAGTTGCTAGAACAACGAAACCACCTCCTCAGGGGATCCCACAGGCATCGGGTTTAGAATACGGCACCAAATGCTCAGCCTTGGTTTTAGTGTATTCACACTGAGGACTTTCACTTGCCAGGTCAGATGCTAACATCTTAGAAAAACAACAAAAGGCTTTATTTTTCTTGCTGAGACGGATGTAAATTGCTTGAAGTCAAAGAGGGCGCCAAGAACAAGTCGTTTTATGGCATTAGACAGCTTTACTCTTTTGCCTTCTGGTAAAACCTCAAGCAGGAACTGCTGCAACTGGTTAGCTGGTGTTTGGTGCTGCAACAATAGAGCTCTTTGAACACCTCTACCACAACAAAACCTCACCTTCTAGAAGGCTCTAAGGTGTTCATCTAAAATGTTCTTGGTTAGTAACCTCAGAGGCAATTTGAGGTTTGTCTATCACACTTGTGTCAATGCCAGATGTTTACCAACAGCAGCAAAAACTTTTGATTACAGGCATAATGATCAGCTCTTTTAGTTTGGCAGCTTAGTTCTTTTGGTTTGGAGGCATTTTATATTGACTGGAAACTTAAATCTGACTGCTAACACACATTTATAATAATAATAATAATAATAATAATAATAATAATAATACATCTTTACCTATAAAGCTATTTTCATTTTAGTTATAAGATCTCAGTTACAAACGTGATTTACAGTGTATAAGTAAAACACAGTTACAAAGAACAGGTGAAAATGAGCCACAATACTTCTAGGTGTATGGTGCCCTAAGCAAATCTGTTTTAATCTGGGTTTAAAAACAGCTTGCATTTCTATTATTCTCTGCAATGCTGCTCCAGAGTTTAGGAGCTATATAGAAAACAGTCTTCCACCAACTGAGCTGGAAGTGATCCTAGGCCTCCCTCAGCTTGTCTGGATGGGCTATAATGCTTCAGTGGATCAGTAAGATATGCTGAAGCTCAGCCAAAGCTTTAAATGCTATAAGATGACCTTGTAGTCAATGTGGAACTTCACAGGAAGCCAGTGAAAACTGAATAAGACCCACCCAAAGTAACACCCAAAGTTTCTTCTTGTGTAACCACACAGGCTTTCTCATTCTGAACAAGCTGGAACCTATTGAGAGATACCACAAGGCACCCAGCCAGTGAAATGTCACAGAAATCTGATCAAGAATTTTGACTTATTAGCTCCCTGAATTCATTACTCAGATGTGTTAGCCACGTGTTTCCACGTCCAATTTCTCATGTGTTCAGTCTACTGAGCTACACATTGCATATCACTGCTACTGGAAGAAAACATCGTATCTCCAAAATGATAACTTTACAGGAGAGAGAAAAAAAATACTTTTAATGTAAGTCAAAGGAACCAGACTTTTCATTTTAGGTCATTTGTTTGTCTGTTCATCATGAAATGTACATACAATGTAAAGGGTAACTGGCATTACCCTTACCCAAATTATGTAAAAACTGAAAAACATCAAAAATGGAGATACAAGGTTTTCTTTTGAGTACAACGTTATTCAACTAATAGTCTATAGTCATTTTACAGCTGCCAGTAGTGTGCTACCATTTTCCCAGGTATGTCTGTATACTGTGACCTAAAACAGTCGTGCTTTGTTTTGACACCCTTCAGTACCATTCAGCTCATGTGAATCATAACTTCATTCATTTAAATTGAAAACATGACATCCATTTAATAAGACTGCTCACGTACAATGGCTCTGTTTGTTTCAGCATACACACAAATCCAGACCCACCAGCTACTCCAGCAGCACAAGCAGCAGTTTGTGATCCAGCAACAGTCCCAGTTGTCTCAGAGAAGCCAAGCCCAGCTCTTACAGTCAGCCTCCATCCAGCCCTGCCTTCAGCCCCAAGCCCAAACCGTGCAGACTGTGGCCATACAGCCTGCCCTGGCAGGCCAGCACTGTGCGATCTCCGTGCTGCCCAAAGCACCCACTCCCTGCCAGCAGGCCACTGTCTTCCACTCCACTGTGACTCCTCAGGTGCTGGCCCACAACAGGCAGCCTCCCTTGCTGAGCTCCACCAAAGCCAAACAGGTGCAGATAGCAGCCGTCAGTCTCCAGTTTCAGCCACCACCAGCCCAAGTAAGAGAAGATAAAACACATGTTGTTGCTGTCATGTCAAAATCTCATAACTCTTTTTTTTCAGCCATTCTTCAAATTGGGTGCAGCTTCCGGTAGAATGGACTAGTAAGAATAGACGATTCTTGCTAAAATTGCTTTACATTCATGCTCATTAAAACCAAAAAGGGCAATTTTAAAAAAATCATAATTAATCAGATATATAAACAAAGTCATTCAAGTTGGTTGGATGAAATGGTCAATTGTAGAAAAACTTACCGACTCAGATTTTTTTACAGTGATGGTAATAAGAACCAGGATCATGTGTACAACACTCCGTCTGTACCTCTCCACCATGAATGGTCCTCCTCTTTGATCTTGTCCTTTTCTGATGCCAATTTTCAGACTGCTACGGCTGTGCAGGATGATGCTGAGGAGAAGAATCCTCCTCCAGCAGCCGTAGAAGACTGCCGTGTCCAAGGTGAACAACAGCTGCTGTCCTTACCTACAGAAGAGCCAGCCAGGACAGAACAATGGCAATCTGACCACAGTCAGACAGAGCACTCAGAAGGTACCGCCATTTCCTCACTTACTGCTTAGTTTCATCTATGTGAGGTAGACTGCCTGCAACTTTGTCTGAACGTGATTAGTAGAGATTATTTACTGACTAGGAAATGATGCTTAAAAGATTTCCAATCTGCAAAGACAGTATAGTTCAAAAATACAATCATTTCATTAACTTTGATAAACATGGCCCATTTTTCTGAAAGGCCTTAATTTCGATTAAAGCACAGTTCCAGCCTAAACACCAGGCCCAAACTTCTGTCTGACTGCCAAGCTTAGTCTAAATGGTCAGGAGCACAGTGGCCACTGTGTCACTGCCATCTGTAGGCTTGCCAGCCGAAACACAAAGGCTATCCCCACTTTATCTCTCCCCTCAAGCGGAAGAGTAGATCTGTCACGCCCCAGTGTCTATTGTCCAGTCCAGGCACTTGCTAGAATGTGACAGCTTTTGCCATAATTAGAGGCGAGGGGCGCAGCTTTGTTATTCCCAGTGGGCTAGAGGAATAAAGGTGGACACACTCTAGATGTCTGGCAGGTGTGGCTGAGGCCTATCCACTCAGACATTCAATTATGAATGATGATCAATTACTCTTTTATGAAAGCAATGGGTACTAAATGCATTTTTAGGGCACAGTCTGGAGAGGTTTTGTTGTGAGCTCAATTAAACCATTGAAACCATAAATCATGTCAAGCTGGCCTGAAATGCATGGGTCAGAGCAGCTAACTCAGTGTGAGGGATTGATATGCCTTTATAATATTGCGTTGTTTTTGTCAGTTAAAGCCTATTCTATCTTGCTTCTGCTTCTCTGTATGTATGGATGTATAATAAGTCTTACTTTTGTATTCTTGGCTGCACGTCAGAAAGAAAACATGCTGGATATTTCCATAAGCAAGGCCTCTACAGCCTCATACTGAAACAAAGGATTTACGTCTAAGAGAGTCAAGTTCAGGTTTAGAGAAGATAAAGAATAAAATTAACAAGTTGGGAAAAAAAACAGATATAATTCTCAGAGTATGGCTTCGTCATTATTAAAGCTTTCATTTGAAAGGTGACATAAAAAGACTTGTGCACCTTGCATACTAAACAGAAAGTGTATTCCACAAGATGCCAAATGAAGACCAGTTAAGCCAAATTAATAATAATGATTAAATGTAAAGATCCAGGGTTACCAAAGGCAAAGCAGCATCACATAAAGGTGACTTTATCTGACTGAGTTCAAGCTTTGCTGTTTCGACTCCCACCTGCTAAGTGTGGGATTGAGTAGCCTTTCATATCTCCTGCTGGATAGAGTTTCCATACATATACTGTGTCACTCTAGCTTTCTATTTGTCTCTTTGTGGAACCCAAGACCCCGTTTATCAAAACATTTGTTTCTGGCCTATTCTTAGAGTGGACAATAGATGATCTGATAACATTTTTCAGTCAATATTGTGTACAGTTAAAGAGCAGCAGTGTTTATAGTTGACTGATACAGTGGGTTAAATGAATTTGGGTTAAAATCTAATTCACATTATTACATTCTTACCCCAAATATAGTCGATCAGCCAAGGCATGTTGGGTGCCTGAAGTTTGCTTCTTTAGCTTGTCACTTGGCTACATGGCAAAACGATTTTGGGAAGTAATCGATTTTTTAGCTGCGTTTGCCGTGGTGCTCTGGTGCAAACTTGGCAGTTCGACTGTATTTGGGGTAAGTAAAATTATGCAAATTACATTTTTTTTGTAAACTGCTAATTTAAATAGTTTAGTAATACATTAGACTTACTCTAATGGCCCTTTATGGGCCTGTAGTCAATGTCAGACTTTAATATCTATCATATAGATTAAAGGGGAATTCCACTGATTTTTCAAAAATTCTGTATAAGTCAATCATTAAGACGTAAACAAAGCCACTTAAAGTGGTTTGATATTAATGCCCCATTACAGAGAAATGTACTGAGTCAGAATTGTTTACAGTGGTGATGATAGGAACCAGATGTCTGAAATATTTAACACCTTTAAAAGACCCCTCATAGAAATGTATTAAAATGGCTGAGAATACTCTGCCTGGTGCACAAGTTAAGATAAAGTTTTGTCCGGAAATGCGTCTTTTAAAAGCCGTTCATAGTAGAGGAGCACACGCAGAATGTTATAAGGCAAAATAGCCCCCAAAAGAAAAATACTACATATTAAAAAATCAGAAGACGTGTAGGTTCAGGCGCGTTGTAGCCACTGCGACCCCTGGTTCCTATTCCCATCACTGTAAAGAAATCTAAGTTGGTAGGTTTCTCTATAATGAGCCATTTCGCTTTAAACCACCCCGAATGACTTTGTTTACACCTCAGTGACTTAATTATACAGACCTTTTGAATGATCCTTTAAGGTTTACTCTGCTGTGTTTGCAGACTTTCCTGTTGACATGTCATCGCCAAGTGACTACTGGTTATTTACGTTTGCTGCACAAACCGAAGTCATATAAATTCACAGCGAGATGCAGCATTCAGAGCGACTCCCCTGTAACCGTAGCTTACAGGTCCAAGGGTTGAAATGGGGACGGGGGTTTAACAGGCTTAGGTTAAAAAAAAAAAACAGAAAGTGGTCAGTGAGTCACGTGGCTACAGAGTATTCGCTTTTGAGCATTTCCAGAACATTTGAGGGTTTTAATCTGTGAGCATAAACTGAAGTCAACATTACTTCTTCCAAGTCGGTCTCTCCCCAGACAGACGCCGTTTTAATGCGTGCGTGTGCTTTTCTCCCCCTTGCCTCTGTGTGTTTGTCATGGAGCCGCTGAAAGTCGCTTCGACCAATCATAGAAGAGCTCGGCTGTAAACCTGCGTTTCCATTGGATAGAATTCCAAGTGCGGGGACGCCGCTCGCGACTGCGCGCTGTTTCCTTTTCAGTTCCCCCGTACAAAGAGGATTAGGGAGCGCGCGCGCGCCTCACGCTGTCGCTCGCACGTACCGCTCCGCTCCGCTTTCCGCCGAACCCGAACCCCCTGAAACTTTTCGCTTCGGCTCGGGCTGCTTCGCCTGCCGGGCGAGCACGGGAGCTCCGAGGAACGGAACGGAGTTCCGGGAGAGCTTTGGGTTTTCTGCGTGCTTCTTTCCGCTCCGCCTGCGAGTGTCTTGGCGCTGGAAAGTGCGAGGAAGGACCCCGAGCCGAGCGGAGGAGTCGCCGAGCGGAACAAAGGCGTGTGCTTCTTCTTCTGCCCGCTGCAGACTATTGTGAGGTCCCCGCGGTACGTGAGTGAGCCTTTGGATAAAACTTTGGTCAAACGGATAAAGTTCCGAACTTCCTTTCGCTCCCTGGCTTGACGGGAAACGGGAAGGCGAGGGGGTAGCTAAGTTAGCTAACGGCGAGCGGCTCGATTCGCAGATATTTTAGCCTTGTTTACAGTCGAAGCGCGAGCGCTCTCGGCGTAAACACGTTTAAACGAGGAAGCGCGGCTGCGACTGAGCCCGCCGAACTTACGGATTCTTCACCGTTAAGAAGAACACAAGGGGACCTTTTAATAACTCTGTAGTACCGTTAATCTCAGCGACTATACCTGGTCTATGAAATAGACTCCGTTGGGCATGTTGTTGTGGATGTGAGGTCTCGAAGTTGCTCTGAGGAACTAACGCTGTATCGCGTGAGTGTAGTAGGGTTAGCAGGTTATCATCTTAGTCTGCAGATTTATTTGGGATGAATTTGATGGCTCTTCTGTGCAGATACAGTCTACATTTCATTCCAGATCAGATGTATGTGAGGTGTGGATATCTTAGAGCTGGAAAGCAACTTACTTCAGCAGCCAGACGTGAAGGCACTTCAGCTTTCATTGGGCTAGTCTGTTGGGAAAAGCCTTTTTTATCTGAGCCGTGGAGAAATGTCCCCACTGATGCCCTTGCTGATGGATGCTGTCCCCTCCGCAGGCCCAGCTGCTGCACGGTGTGTGAATGCTAAACCAGGTGTGGGCTTCCCTCCAGCCATGACCTCGGGCAATGGGAACAGTGCGCCCACTGTGACCGGCAGCACTCCTCAAAATGGCGAGAGCAAAACACCCCAAGCAATTGTTAAGCCCCAGATACTCACTCATGTCATTGAGGGATTCGTTATCCAGGAGGGAGCAGAGCCTTTCCCTGTGAGTGCTTCTCTTTCCTGTCTTCATAGCACAGTCCACTCACACATCCTTAGTAAGTCCAGATTCTGTGCATGTTGCTGTTGCATTGGGTACTGAGATTGGGAATGACATGATGCTGACAGGGTTTGTTTAGTATTGAGACTAAAAGCCGCACGTCTGTGCATGTTTGTGTTGTGTCTGGGGTTGGTGTAGGGTCAGACAAGTCCTATTTTTAGCCAGAGCTTTTTGTCTATAGAAACACACTTCCCTCTAGTGGACAGTTAAAATTTGTACTGCTAAACTTCAGTGGAAGTTTCAACAGTAGTGTAACATCTGAGAATACATGAAAGGCCCTAATGGAGCAGTTTTCACTCAGTGAGTGGGCCTTTAGTCTTGTGTGGGTCTATATAACATCTCTTGACTCATTCTAGGTGGAACGGCCTTCGTTGCTGATTGAGAACCTTCAGAAGCAGAAACAGCAGCAGTTCTACTCAGACCTGGAGAAAAAGGCTCATGACACTCTCACAGCAGACTCTGAGATGGAAGATCTCTCACAGCAAGGTGTGTGGAGGCATACATGACTAGATATTGAACCACTTGATTGTAAATTGGTTATTCTAAATAAATGTAACATTCAAAGCTTAACTAGCTTGAAGCTGAGAATGACTGACAATGCCATGGTTAAGCTCAAGCAATCAGTTTTTCTCTTTCATTGTGAAAACTCTTGAATTTGCTCCTACAGATTTAAAGAACCAGGAGGAGGAGCCGACGCTCTCCTGCGAACTGTGTGGAAAAGTAGACTTTGCTTACAACTTCAAAAGATCAAAGCGGTTTTGTTCTACAGTATGTGCAAAGAGGTATTATAGGAGAACTTTAAGTATAGTTTTCTGTAAAACATGATAACCAAATGCTGTTCATATGTTTTGAGTATTTGCTATGGGTTGTTAACTCATGCCAGTATTTCCTTTAAAGGTATAACGTGGGATGCACAAAGCGGATAGGTCTTTTTCCAAGACGGCCCACTCCTGAGAACCCCAAGAAACAAAAAGTCTCCAATAACAGTCACCACAGTACAAGTTCAGAGGCCAAAAAACAAGTAAGGCGTATTAAGCACATTGACTTTTTCCTCAGTAGAATTTTCCACTACCTGATTTTGACCTCACTTTGTTCTTCCTGTCTTCCAGAATCACAGCACTCACACAGGCATAGTGGGGTCAGTATCCTCCCCACGCCTCTCCCACCTGAGTCATGGAGAATCCACCCAGTGCTCAGACATGTCCAGCTATGAAGAGCCTCCCTCACCCCTGTCTGTGGCCAGCTCTGGAGCCCAACGGCTGCTACGCAGGGAGAGGGGGTCTGAGCATGGAGAGAGCCACAGCAGGGAGCTGCCTCTCCTTACGCAGCACTTCATGCCCAGTGACCCTGCCAAATGGAATGTGGAGGATGTGTACGAGTTTATCTGCTCTCTGCCAGGTAGGCTGTGGCACCACTGAGACCTCAGCGCTGTGGCCTGTCACTTTGGACTAGTGTGATGTTTCACTAGGTTTCTTTTCAAATGTTTGCTTTGTCAAAGAAAGAAAACTAAAAGGGCTGAATGATATAGGGCAGAAGTTACATTGCAATATTTTAAATTTGAGAAATGTATTATTTGAAAAATAAAAAGGAGTCCAATTTATCCAAATCTATTCTTTAAATGGAGTCGGTTGTCAATTTAGCAGTGAATAGAGAAAATCTTAAAGGCAGTGGTAGGGCTGCTTGAAATGGACGAAATACAAATAATGTTACATGATAATGCAGTATGATAGTGCAGTATACCTTCGAGTACATAGAAAAAATGAGTGAACTGTAGATGTGATAAGACTTGCCTGTATTATTTGTTTGTTGGATCTTGTTTTGCCTTGATTCACCCAAACACCTTGTTAGCAAAGATATTCACAGCAGGCACTAAAACATTTAGTGATCGGCTAGAGCAGGGATGTCCGTTCTTATCCATAAAATGGCCTTTCTGGCTGCACGTTTTCATTCCGGTCAGGCAGGAGCACCCCTTATTCCACTTGCTCCATACTGTGGTTCATTACTGATCCTCAAAGCCATATGTAACATAATGGTCTGTGAAGTCAGTTTTTAACCCAGAACCTCTCTTTCTGCCCTTAGGCTGCCAGGAAATAGCCGAAGAGTTTCGTGCTCAGGAAATCGATGGCCAGGCTTTGCTGCTACTGAAAGAAGACCATCTCATGAGCACCATGAACATCAAACTTGGTCCTGCACTGAAAATCTTTGCCCGCATCAGTATGCTCAAAGACTCATAGCTTGTCCCATGGGCTGTAGCACAACACCTGGAAAGGACTGGAAATACCCAAACTGCACTGCATATCCTATAAAGGCTAGGAATCCAGAGGATCCAAGGTTGCTTCTCAAACTCCAAGACATTTGGCTTGTATTCTGCTCATGGGCATGAGGATGGAAATGACCATCAGCCTGGTTAGCCTTGCCATGGCTCTATGGATGAACAGTCAGCTTGAAATGGCTTGGATAAAATACAAGCACCAGTAGCTAGACAACTAAATTATGGCCACAAATGGTTCTGATCTTCACACCAGGAAGATTTAATAAAATGCGTAGTTGCAACAGATTTACAGTTCCTTTTTTTTTGGAGCTGGAATTATTTTGCATTTCACTGATTTTTGTTTCAGTATCAAGCTTTGTAGTTCAGGTGTTCATCTCAGTGAGCCAAGTTGTTTTTTTTTTTTGTTTTTTTTTGTGAAAAAGGAACTTTAGACTTGCATAAAATGTGCCCAATTTGTCTTATGTGGTAGTAAACAATGAATAAGATATTTTGATGGACGGATCTAGAACTGCTTACATACTGTCCTCTTAACACCAGCCTGATTTATTAAATACACAAGGGTTGGTGTGCATCGGAAAAGTAATTACATTCTGTCAATACGTGCCTAACATTCTTGTCTATCCCAAAGATCACCAAGAATTCCCATAACTCATTTCCATTCAGAACCACAGAGGAATGTTTCAGAATTCAAACGGTAACTTTTTTTCTTTTTTACTGAAACCTACCAGAGTCTTGGAACATACACTGTTCAAAACGAGGTCAGCAAAGTCTTTTTCTGGATCAGAAGATGAGACCATCCATTTCTAATATGCCAACATTCATTCATTTTCTGCATTTTCCCCTCTCGCATCCTAAAAACAACTGTGACCTAAACTTAAATTCTTAGTAAATGCCATAAAACTTGTTCCACTATTGTAATTTACATTCAACAGTCAATCAAATGTCTATTTATTGAGAGAAAGTTTCTGATATTGGTTTTGTATTTGGAAGAAATAAAACTGTCAAAATTATGATCTTTATTTCGATCCTCATAGTTTAATTTTGCATGGCTTGCCACGAGCTGCCCAGACCTTTTGTCACTGGGGGCTAAACAGGAATGTGTGCAGGGACCGAGGGCCAAAAAAAACCACAGTTCCCAGAAAAAAGGTGGGTGGGTTTTAAGGTTATTTTTTATATATTATACACTTTAAAGATTTTTAGTAAAAATAAATATATAGAGAAAATGAAAGTAGTAAGTTTTATATCATATAAAAGTATCTTTTCTCACTGGATGAGGGGAGTGGGGTTTGAATAACTTTCTGGTGGCCAAAACAAATGTCTTCACAGGCCTGAGGACCAAATGTAGGGCAGGTCCGGTCTAGATGATATTCTAGTGTCTACGTTGTGTGAACCCTTTAGACAAAAGGACTGTGGCACTGTAGACACTAAAAATAATACCTTTCATTAGTCACTAACATGCTCTTAGAAAACAAACTTGAGATAATTCAATATTCACATCGCAATATTACATGTAAATTACCCTGGGAGACAACTGTGATTGGATTCCAGCAGCACAAATACTGTTCTTAGACCACTGAATGTGTAGAAATAGTGACAAGTCACCTTGATTTGTTTTTTCATGTATCATTTTTGTTTTTAATTTATTTACAAGCTTTAAATTTGCTCTATCAGTATGAAGAATTACAAGCACTTTAGGTTCAGCAACAACTCTTTAGTGTTTTGTACAAGTTGCCATTTGCTCATTTAATTCCATTCAAAGTTCTTGTTTTGACTGTAATCTCAGCAGTCTCCTGAATGCATAGTTCTGCTGGATTATATGTTTCCACGTAGAGCAAGCTAAAGCAGAAGGAAAATTGGTATGGTTATTGAAATAATAACCTTGAACACCTGACGTACGACTACGTCAATCCTCTGGAGCCCTGACTGTTTTTAAATCCTCCCACGAAGCGTATTTGTCCTTAACCGAACAATCTGAAAGTCAGGGAGGCTCTTTCACAACTGTTACCATTATTATATTAATAGAATTATTAACATTATTTATTTATTTCTATATCCACCAATGCCTCTTGACCATCTGCAAAATGTTAAATACACATTTGTTTGCAGTTCTTTAAAAAAACAAAACAAACAAACAAAAAAAAAAGAACCCATAAATTAGAGTCTGAACTTTTTCAAAGTTTTGTTTCTTTGTAGCACATATTTGTATTAAGTCTTTTCTCTTAAAAAGTAACAAAAAATTAAAAACTTAAATGAAATTACTATAAATAATACATGTATTCTTTTTAGTGCTCCAGCAATTTTAAGTCATCACGTCGCTGTATGTCAATGAACCGTACCATTCACACTGCCGCACTCCATTCTTCCCATTGGTGCATAAGGTTTGCTTGTATTACGTTTTGTTTTAGAAGATGCAGTTATTGTGTCAGCGGCTATTGTCTTTCAGCACATGTTGGCAAATGTGTCCGTTTTTCCCCTCTCGTCAATTGTCCTCGGACTCCTCCTCAGCCTCCCGTAGCCAGGTGAAGAAGGCCGTCACCGACTTGATGGCCACACCCTTGCCTTGCTGCTCGGCTGGGTCTTTGCTAGATTCCCACTTGTAGAAGGCGTCCTCAGAGATCACGTCTTCATCATATAAACAGTCAAAGAACATCCGGAGCAAGTCTGATGAAAGCAACAAAAGTGATAAATGTGCATTTACTTTGGCAATTTTCAGTACAGCCCAATTTTAGAATGTGTAACTCAACATGTATTAGAAAGCATGGCTTTTACTCACTAGGAGGCTGGTCCAGTTTTACTATCAATGCTTGAAGTGCATAAAGTGCTTGCAACTGTCTCTCTGTGTCCGAGTTAAGGTACTTGTGTAATACAGGCAATCGCTTCTGAATAATGGCCGTGTCCACTCTACAAGAGGATTTCTCCGCTGTACACAATTGCACACAACCAGCACACACACAGAACAGCCACCCATTTAGACTCTATACTTCAACATTTGTTTAATTTAAATCATGAGCTAAAATGCTACATGTTTAAATGTGCTACACTTCCACACCATGCAGACTAACACTTACATTTTACTGCTGCTTTGCACACAGCAGTCATCAGAGCTCTGAGGAAGGGAGGTGAACTCATTTCTGATTCATCTAGGTTTGCCTGCCATGGAGAGATCACAAAATAATGAAGAAATACTAATGGATCAAGTTCAGCATCACCGTACAGTGTGAAATTACTTTGATAACCTCATACCTCTACCCAGTCGAAGATTTGTTCATCACTAGCCATGTCTTCCAGAAGAAGCTTTTCAAGTTGCTTGTTCAGTTCCTCAGGCGAGAGCGTTCTCTTAGAGACCGCATCAGCCGGACTGGAGCAATCAGATAGAGTGAAGTCTAGTTTCTGGTGGAGGTTAAAAACAGAAGTGATAGTTGACGTGATAGTTGGGCCAACAGCAGAACTCCATACATTTACAAAACACACATACCATCAGCACTGGCCCACTCAGCATTGTACATACTTTGAATACTCTGTGTCTGAAAATTCAATCAGAAATCCCTCTTAAAAACAGCAATATCTGCGTTTTGTTGCTAACCATAGTTTTTTTTTATTTTTTACTACTGTACTTCGAAATGTGGTTGATGGAAGGTGATGGAATTTATCACTCTGGATGATCAGCTGTTCGGTTTGTGGATGTTGGATTTTGACAGCTGCTCGAACAACAAACCCAGATGTCACAATTTTCCTGACGTAGCCCTACTGGAGTCATGGACGCCAGTGTGTTCATTTCTATGTCCTAATTCTCTTCTCGTGGTAGCCCAGTATCAACTGTAATCATCCAGTATCAGGTTTGGCTAATCAATACTGCATTATGTCAAATCAAGAAAGCTATAGAAATCTGGTACCACCCTTTTTTCTTCAAACCAGCTAAAAAAGATATCTGCAAAACATAACCACAGTTTTCAAACTAAGAAATTCTTGTTACTTTTCACTGGATTTATGCGTATTTGCATCTGGTCTATTGATACATGGCAAATAACACTTTCAGCCATGATTAATGTTTTTAAACAATGTGAATTTTGCATAGTACTGTACAAATCTGCAGTACACATGCACGTGTAGCAACAAGGGAGCAACTCACCTGCTCAGTGACAAAGCTGTGCACATCCTCCGTTTCAGGGAGGAAATCAGACCAGCTTAACCCAGAGTCCCTCCATAAGGCCCCCACTTTCCTATGGCTCTGTTATACAAAGAAACCCAGAGCATTTACTACAGTATCCTCAGAGTAAACAACTGTTTGTCATATATCCTACAAGTGTTAGTGACCTGACAATATCTGAGAATTATAACCAGACATGACAAAAAGGGCTCTAGCAATCATAACCAAGTATGTTAGATGCTGGAGTGCAATTTTCTGGCTTACCATTTGTTTGCATAGAAGGTGCAATATTTCAGAAAATAATATCCCAGCTCTTCCCACAGGGAGTAATGGTTTGCTAAATTCACTGCAAAACCAAAATAAAGGAAACACTGTGTTATCTAATGAAAAACATGCAGATATAATTCATAAACTGATCAATCCACTCTGCAAGAATGTTTGCCAAGATCCAAACAAAGACCATACCTAAATAATTCTCTCATAGAGATTCCTCCTTCTCGGAGCACAGGATTAACCAGCTCCGCTAAGTACAGCCATATATGGGGAATGTCAATGGCCATATCATCTGCTAACTCAAGGGTTTCTGAGAACCTGTGCCAAGAAAACGAGAGAGGAAAAAAAAAAAAAGAAGTTTTGTCAGGAAATACCCTCTATATTGTGCTGATGTTCTGATGAGGCTAATGGTTCTCTAACAGTGTGCCATCTAAAAGCATTGCAGTCAGCAGCGAAAGCTGATGAGTCAGATTCTCCTAGATTTATAGACTAATGTAAAAACAACCATATAAATAATAACATCAAAATATATCTCCTTTATGGACATACATGCACTAACAAGCTGTCATAAAGCAGAGAGTGAGGACTCTAACAACAGTTAGAAGGAGCTGGATGGGGAACACTGCACCCTTACCCTTTAAAGAACTGAGGTTTGGAGAGGCTCCCAGCCTGCAGCAGCTGATGGAACAGCTGGCCCATGTGGTCTCGCGTGATCTGGCTCCTCTCCAGTGTGGATTCCACACCCACCCGCACAAACACATACAGCATCGAGGCCTGTTCCAGCTCCTCCACACACTGCATGGCCTCCTGCATAGGCACACATACACACAGCATGATTTTTTTGCGATGACATTTTACATAAATGTTACCATATGGTACAGATTTACCTCATGGTTATGCGATAAAAGCACAGACTCAGTTTGTTAATCAAATTAAATCAGATGTTGGGTAAAAACTGTGCTGAATACCTTGTAATCATTAATGTGCAAAAACTCATCAATGATGGACTTGGACCTCTTCTCCATCTCCTCCTCAGACAACGCAGGCTTGTCTGTGGCGGGGCCTAATGCTGCTTCAAGTTTTACTGTCAAGCAGGAGACAAAAAACAGAATTCTGATCACATTTCTGCCTGTAGGTGCTCTGACACTTAACAGTGATTGAAATATGTTTTTCCTTTTCTGTCAGCACAGACACGTTTCAAACTTGAACATTGAACTATTTCATGGTTTCTATGAAGGACATTAGACAAGCAAGTTGTATTCAGTGCTCAAGCTGATCATCAAGAGCAGGTACAATGCTAAAAACCTCTCCACTACAGGTTTGACATTCTACAGAAACAGAATCAGGAAAGTCCCTGAAGGATGACTAACCATTGTCTGTTGTGAACAATGTTGGATTTCATGGCACACACTGTAGCTTACATACTGTAGTCATTTTAGTTAGTTTGTTTCATGTATTGTCTTTTTTTGGGTTGATCAGTTTTGGTTTTCGATCTCGCTTGTCCTGAATTTCGGTTTTGGTTTCAGTGCATCTATACTTCTGACACTCACACACCGTCAGTTAAGAGACAAAAGAGACAAGAGCGCACTGCGGTTTTGTTTGGCATCAACTCACAAAAGACCAGTACACTGCAAAATAAATAAAATAAACAAAAAGCTTCGCAAATGAAAGCTTGGTCACTATATGTAATACTTCTGATTATGGAATTGCTTTAAGTATATTTTAAGATTATTCAACCTCTACTTCTCTAAACCTCTATTCTACATCCCCTCCCAACTGTTTTAAGTAATTTTATCTAATGAAGGTGTCTTATCCTGCAGGCAGGTAAGTTTGCTTGTTACAAGCATTATATCTTAAAACAATCATCATATTTATCAGGACTAGTAAAATGAACTGCCAGTGAAATGAGACACTTCCACTAGGCAAAAATGACAAAACTTTTAAAAATGAAATAAAAACCACCTAGAAATAGGATGAATGATCTTATAGTACTCAAACAATCCTGAACTAACGAAAAATATTACATATATTAATTAGTTTCAGTTTTTGATGCAATCCGCTCTCTTGTTAATTATCCTTGCACGTAAAATGCATTGATCAGAAGCTGGTGATTCACCTGCATTGCTTTTGCAATACTACAATTGACAATATAACAAATCAAACTCAGAGTCACAGTGACATTTGAAATATGATGCATTTCCAGAAGAACTGCAAATGAGCTGAATCACTGTGAGGTCAGAGATTTACACTCGGTGACCACTCCGGTCAGGGCACTCAGTGACCACTCTGTTCCGGAGCACACTGACAGCAGCTGCTAGGCTGAAAGTACAAAAGTTGGCATGTGTGTAAATCTGTGACTCACCAGATTCCCTGGATTGGCTGCGCTCCAGTTTGCTCCTGCTGGCTGTGCTGGGCAGCAGTTTAGGTGTGTCGGGGACATGTGTCTCCTTGTGTACCTCCTCCTGGGGAGGCTCCTCAGGGGCCTCCTTACCAGCTCCACCCACAGAGGGAGGCCCTGGCCGTGAGGGGCCCGAACTCAATGGCTTGTCATTGCGTTCTCGTCCTGAGCTCCCACGACTGAGAAACGCACACACACAAAAAAAGAAAAAACAAAACATACAAACAACATTTTAATCAGGAACCCTTAGGAGACCTGAATGTAGGCCCATTCTTCTTCATACCATCAATAAGTACACATTACTTTCATAGTAGTTACTCAGTGACTCACAGTATTGACTGAATAACTAAGGCTACGTTTGACTGCAGCTAAAAAGTGGCCACATCTGATATTTTTGTTCATATGTGACACTTGTCTTTTGTGGATCCAAGAGTCTCAATTCAGTGTCTCATTCAATATGTGGCAACGTGACCTCTGTCCGAACAGTCAGATAGGAACTCATAGGACTTGCATAAGCCCACCTGAATTCTCATCAAAATTTCACATGCTTGGGAACGCTTTATGGCAACATCATCAAAATGTGTTACTATGGTTAGGCTTTGGATCTTCTTTCACTTTATAGGAAGAACAAGCAATTTGAACAAATAAGCATGTCACCTTCTAACACGAGAAATCAAACTAACAGCAATTCAAAATGATGCTTAATTCAAGGGTACTTTGGAAAAAAGAGTCAAAGGAGTCTCCCTAGATCAAGTCTCTTTATCCAGTATATAGTCATTGTTTTGGCACAGAGTTTGTGCCCCTTTGCTAGCATTCTAAACAAAAGAAACTAACATTCCTGTCTCTATTCAGCATCCACAATTCAAGCAAGAAGAGAAATTCACCATTTTCAGCATTTTCTGGAAACTTTGTCTGGTGTGGTCGTTTTGATGTCTGCTGTTTGTTCACAAACAGCATCTGTATCAGTTCACATATGGAAGTTCAATATCATGTGAAAGATGTTTAGAAGTCTTAAGGAAATACAGAAGTGTTTGTTGAATTAGCTGCCAGACGACCTGGTGTTGTTTTGTGCAGGCAATTCAGTAGTGTGATCTGTTCAGACTAATGTCAGATATTAAGAAGATAATATGAATAATCAAACAAGAAATTCAAATTTGGGCAGTAAATCGGATATGGGCCACTTTGACCTGCAGTCTGAACGTAACCTGACCAACTCTTAAGTTTATCGCTCAATGAGATAAAAAAAGAGATGGAAATTTTCCACAATGGCTTAAGAGATGCCTGTGACAGAAGTCACATATCCAGTGTTGTGCAGTACCTGCTTAGGCTTCTCTTCGAGTCAAAGTCTGATGTAGCAGAGGAAGTGGGCACTGCTGTCGGGGCTGAGGGCTGCAGGGGTGAGTAACGGTTCAGACTGCTAGCACTGGGGCGCAAGACGTCTGGAAAATGAACAAATACATTAAAATTTCTTCACAAAATCAGGCATGGCACAGACCACTGTAATTCATCCTCTCTTGTCCTACCTGATTCACTGGCCTTAGCTCCAGCTCCTCCACTGCTGCCCTTCATCCAGTTCAGCTGTGCTCGGGGCCCCAGCTGAATCTTATCATCTATTGTTGACTACAGACACACAAACAAAGACATTCAGTGTGAATACATTATATTTACTACACAACCACAATGCTCGTTCAGAAAGATGCAAAAAGTGGTATTCGCATCACCAGCAGGTGGGGCAATTGGGTCCCATGTTGATAAAAGAAGGACAGCCCAGTAGGGCTAGGATGTTTTATTTGATTCTGAAAAGAATAATGTATCTGAAGATCCTCAAATACCCAAAAAGCTGGGCCAGGGACAGCATGATCATCAGGAAAGCAAGGAATAATCATCAAACAAGCTGATTTAGTGCTTTTAGTGCCATTTAGTGTTCTAGAAACTGGAGACCTGACAGAATAGTCTTTCCACAAATGTGGACAGTGTACCTTGGAGATTTTGGGGATCTTGCTGGGGTCTATTGTCCTACTGTTCTTAGGCACAGGCACAGTGTTCCAGGTCTCCTCTCTCTGCAGTACTGAAGAATAAATGGAAATAAAATAATTAAAAGAGGGGCAAAGAATGAGCTTGAGATAGAAAAGGGTAGATGAGGACAGCGTGTATGTCATTGCATATCTTTGAGCATGTACTGTCATACATCAAAAGGAGCATGAGAGACAGCGAGAGCGAGAGAGAAAGCGCGAGAGAGAGAGCGCGCAAATACACACACGAGTGAGAATAAGCTATAAAGAGGATTAGCCTATAGTGGAGTTCTCTCTGACCTGGTCTCCTCTTGTCCTTGGTCAGCAGCTGCTGATGGACCTTTCTCTGCTCCTCCTGCTCTTCGATTTTGGCCTCTTTGTGGATCTGCTCAATGGTCTTGGGGCCCAGGTCAGCTCTACGCGACACCCAATTATGCTGAAACAGAGCAAACCACATACATGCACAGCTGGTCAAAGCACTGTAGTTCAAATCTTCTTGTTGGATTCCAAGTCATCATTACTTAAGTCTGAGCCTTAGTGTGTCATTTAGAAATATAAATTGTCTTAAATTAATTAAAATGCACACCAAGAATAATTCTTCTCTATCCATTCTCCCATTGTCCATGCCTTTCATTTTGCAATTAAAAAAAAAACAAAAAACATTTCAAATAGCCAGTGAGCTGTTTGTGTCTGTCCTATAAAACACAATTTAACATGTGTACATACCAGTCGTGTCAATGTTAATATTTTGCCCATTCATACAACAATAACAAAATGGACTGCTTTTTAAATTGGGAAAAAAAGACAACTCTCTCTAGGTTCACATAAGTGCAAATAAAACAATGTGATTAATCATAATTAACTACACAAAATAATATGTTATATAATCATTAATCATGATTAATTATGGTTCAACAGCCCCAGTATATACATATTTTTGTACTGTTCCACTGATCAAACCACCTCCAACATGAATGATTCACTGGTGATAAGACTAAATTCAGGTTCTTTGCACATTTTAAAACAGGTCAGATTTATTTACTATACAGGTGTACACAAAAGTTTGGGTTCCTTGGCCATAAAACATGTTGATTTTCCTTTAAACCCCATGCGAAACATGCAAAAACTTAAAATACACTAAAACACTAAAATACAAGCACTTGACATAGACCCTGAAATATTACATTAATACTTACATGAATAGCCAAAACTTAAATGTCCTCAGGAGCTCAGTCTTTTAAACCTTCCTATTTGCTTGAACTAGACACCAGGCATCCTTTCTTTGCTGCAAGTTCATTAAAACTTGGGCTCAATGTCTCAGCTGCTGAGCTGATGTTAATTTTTTGTATTGACTGAACTGCACTTAATAATTTGGTGATATGACTGGTGTAAAACTGTGCAGAATTGTGTAGAACTGAGGTGTAACTGCTGTCTCATCGACTGTTGTTGGGGTAGGAGAGTCAGAGTGCATATTGTGTTGAAGTGGTGACTTCTGTGCAGTTTTCTGCACTAATAGTAAACATAAAAACAAACATGCGCACACACACACACAGATACAGCCACTAACCAGTCGAAGGTCGATGACATCTTGGAGCATGAAACGAATGCGTGATGAAGTCTTCCTCTCCTTTACTATCTTTTCCATCTGGTTGAAGTACTGATCCATCCGAGGCTAAAGGAGAGAAAACAAAAAGCATGAGCAAAGTTCCTTGCACAGCGATTCTGCTGACAAACTTCAGATATTGATGTTTGTGTTTGGCACTACTGACGTCTCAGCAAAGCCATGTTTTCAGCTGAACTCCTTGGGAATCATGGTCAGCAGAAGAAATTTATGGGTCTCATGAGTATTTTGTTGCTAAGCACATTGCTAAACTTTGAAAAGCAGCCATATGTTTGCTGCAGCTTTGTGGATAGGTATATTAGTTACACTTGGCACCCCTAAATCCAACAGCCGAAGATGGAGACCAAGGTTATGCTAATTTTCAGTCTTCAGGTCCGACTCATTTGCAAAAGTTCTTTTTAAATCAATTATATAAAGCAAAACAATAATAAAACAGCACAATGTAAAGCCAAAGATCAATTCTTAACTGTTTCAGGCTTAACCAATGACAAAATTAGCCTATGTGACAAAAAGCTAATTTGTATAAACTTATAGCTTAAAAATGTGTATAATAATAAATAAATGAAAAAATGAATAAACGAATACCACCAAGTCATCTCAGTGGCGGGACTCTGGCTTGCTCACCTTGGCTTTCTCAAAGTCTAAGTCCTTCCCAATTGTGGTGAGGAGTCTACAGAGGCACTCAAGACTCTCCTCATCATGGTTCTTCAGCAGCTTCACCACACAGTCATGCATGATGGCTTCGGTCAGCATGCGTAGTTTAAATAACTCCCCAATGAACTTGATGTTTCCAATGGATCTTCTGCGAGCCTTGTCCTTCGCCTCCTCCAACTCCTCCTGCAGTCTCTCACGCTCACTGGTCTGAATCAAAGACAAACACAGAAGCCACCTCAGTAAACCAAATCTAGTCTGTGTGCATACACTTCACATAAATGGTACCTAAAAATTCAGCAACAATGCTCTCTAGATATTTCCCAGAACTGGCTGCTCTACAGAATTACAGGTAACACTGATAGCAGCTTATCTTCTTGTAGCATCTCCTGCAATTCCAGCACCTTTTTGTAATCTGTGGGGCATGTTAATTGGAAAATGAGGTGAAATTCTACTGAGAGGAACAGTGCTTACTGATGAAGCTGCTTCCAGCTCTCGCTGTTTCTTTTCAAAGACATCGTCATCCATTTTGTCCTTCTCAAACTCCTTCTGACAGCGGTTCAGCAGAAGCTTTCGGAAATTCACAGTGCTGGAGGGCTTGTCTGCCATGGGCACTTTTAACTAAAGAGGAAAGAAGATCAGGTAATTAAAGAATTCAATAAATAAATAAATAAATACAAGAACACTGCAATCCCATTAAGTGTTCTGCATCTAAACAGAAGCTGAATTAAATTATAAGAAGATAGCATTCAATTCTGATTGACAAAGTAACGGCAACACTTGTTTGGTTTTCAAGGAGAACTTGTAACAATAATGTGCAACTCACCGTAGCCAGGCAGCTACACATATTGCCATAAGCCACAGAGAAGTTTGGTTCATCGATAGCTTTCTCAAAGACCAGATCGATGACGCCTTTGAGGCGCTCCTCTGTGTCAATGGTGAGGTCAGTCACCTGCTTCATGAGCTGGTTAAACATCTGTGGGGTCAGTTTGTTGAGGATACTGCGAACCTTTCGGAAAAGCTCCTGAAAAGACAAAAGAAAACAGGAAAACTAAGCATCCCGCTGCAGTGATTCCATCCAATTACTACATGCACTGCTCTTGACTTAAGCAATAACTTAGGAAAGGAAATAAGTACTCCTGCAAGCCTATCACATTAGATGGAATGTGTCACTTTTCCTCAATGTCACTATAGGATGAGGTGCTGACCTGAGTTTTCTGAGTCTCAGGATCCTCTGCGGCAATCTCCCTCTTCATGCCAGGCTTCCAGGCATTCTCAGCCTTCTTCAGCTGCACCTCATCATTCACCGACACATTCATGATGATCTTGCGGAGAGGAGGCCGTCTCAAGCCTACATTCAGGAGCTGATTTAAATTAAGAAAAGAAAATATATATATATATATAGCACTGATTAATGTGAAAACATTTGTCTTGTTCATACAAACCCAGTTCCAAAAAAAGTTGGAACAGTATATGAAGTGCCCATAGAAACAGAAAGAATTGATTAGTAAATTCTGTTTGAACTGTTTTAAACACATTCCAAAAAAGTCTCCTTTCCTTTTACCAATACTTATGTCACCAACTGATCCAGCGTAGAATTTTTCAGCTGGGCAACTGTGTGGGCCCTTTGTCATATTTAGCACTTCACAATGCACCATGCATTTTCAAAAGGAGACAGGCAGCCTGGTCTGGCACCCACCCTCTCTAAATACGCAGCCTACTGGCATTGTTTTGCTAAAACAAGCAGAAAGATCTCTGAAAAAGACAGCATCTACAAGACAGCATATGATAACTTTTAGTATTAATAATGCTTCACAGATGTGCAAGTTACCCACTATTACACCCTGATGCTGACTTTGTAACTTTATGCTGATAATAAAAAATTAAAAGGCTGAATATAAAAACACAATAAAATGTCTTTACTGTCCATTTCAGCTGAGCTTAAGCACAGAGAAGTCAGCAGTGTTTCTGGATACTGCTGACATATGACTTCCACTGTGTATAGTATAGTCCCAACTTTTTGGAATGTTGCAGGCATCAACTTTATGGAACCCCCCCCCTCAAAAAAAAAAAAAAAAAAAAAAAAAAAAGTTTTATATGACTACTTTCTGTTTCTATTTGGGTTTTACCTACTGTCCCATTTTGTTTGGAATTGGGTTTGTACAATCAGAGAAAGAAAATATTGTCACCCGGACCATGTGGCATTAACATAACCGAATCAATGTTTTTAATAGATCTGTGCAAGAAAAAAAAAAGAGCACCAAAACAGAAACCTACTGGCGCGCCTCTGCTTCCAGGAATCACCCTGCCGAAGTCTGCGAAGGCTGGGGTGAAGTCTGGCCCTCTGGAGATGACCCGTGGGTCCACTTGCCGCAGAGGCAGCTTGTTTTGGTTAATCTATAAGGGCAGGAAGTCAAGCAGAAGACTGTTAAGATAAGATAAGATAAGATAAGGCTTTGTCATTCGCATCAAATGTGGTACATGGGGTGGAACGAAATAGTGTACTCAAAGTCCCATAAGAGGTTAGCCCCTCTTATCCAGAAAGGCCTTATTCTGGTTTAGAAATATCTGTGGTTCAGCAGGCTTACCTTGTCCAGTACGACATCTGAGATGGGAGGAAGCCCCTCAGGCTTCTGCACACAGGCAGGCATGAACTGGAAGCCCAACAGAAAGTCTCTATTATACTGCCTCTTCCCATTCTTCAGTTCTGGCTCTGCGGGTGGAAGAAGGACAGTGAACAACAGATGGCAATCAGGAAATCTGAAGGAGGCTAGTGTGAAAGTGCGAGCCTCACTTTGTATTGCGTTGTTAGAAGGTTCTTTGAGTGCAGGTGCAAGGACTTCATCACTGCTCTCAGTCTCAGAGGTGTGCTCTGGTCCGTTCCTCAGAGGCTCTGCCTCTTGCTCCCCATTCTCTTCCACAGGTGCTGCTGTCGAACTCCGCCGCTCCACACCCACAGGAGGAGGGACAGAGTGCTCCACTGCAGCCTCTACAGCTGGCTCCAGCTTCTCCTAACACACACATTAAGACAGTCTGAGCTCCTGACACATGCTAATTAGTTTGGTCAAACAAATGTTTTTATCCAATGACATCACATTACGAACAGCATTTCACCTCTTTGTCAGGACACTGGGCTTGCCCCACAGAAGCGTCCTCTTTTGGCTTCTTCCAGGTCTTTGGTACACTAGACGCAGCTGCAGCAACATAACAGGTCAACATTGCTCACTCTACTGTTACTTCCCATCACAGCCAGCATTTCCCTTGAATTTTTGGTATACTCTTTAAAGCTACCAGCGCTGTTGTGCATACATGGTGTCATCAAATGCTTACAGAGTCATAGAAGGTCATTTTAAAAACGCAGTGGATTTGTGTACATGCTTTATACTCCCTATACATTTATTTTAAAATATATATCAGAAACATTCACAGATGACTTAATGCTTGTCATTTCATGCTGGCTCAAAGTAATATACATTCTTATAGAAACATATAAAAATGGTCTGTCAAATCTATAAGAAAGCAGACTGGATACATCTGCAAACATCCAGAAGAGGGATTGCTTGCTTATTTTGTTTTAGTCCAAACCAGCTTTCCTCTGTTATACCACTAACTTCATTGCATCTAAGCCAAGTGCCATGTGAGTTTGGCCAGGCTGGCCGTCTAGTCTAATTTAAGGTAGGTGAAACGCTGATAGCATATCATGCATTTGGCATTTACCTTGACTTGAGCTTGGTCTAAGGTTGGACTGTAATGTGGGCTCCACTTTTTCCTCTACGGAGACATCTGCCTCCTTTTCGGTCTCTCTCGGCTCTGGCCCGGTTGAGGCTCTCCTGGCTGGGCCTGTCTCTGCAGCTCCCTGGCCTGGGAGAGTGAGGCTTGGAGAAGGAGCAGGTCCAGGCACAGTACAAACAGCAGCAGTAGTAGTAGTGGTGGTGGCGGCAGGCAGAGAGGGGGTCACAATGCCTGAAGTGACTGTCTCTCCAGCTGCAGGACTTACAGCCTTCACTGCAGATGCGACGAGGTTGGGCTCAGAGCTGACCGGCTGGGGCCGGGGAAGGCTGAGTTGAGCAGGCTGTAGTTCGGGAGTCAGGCTAGGCTGAGAAGGCTGAATATCTACATCTTCAGAGGGAGGTGTGGCATCTGTTTCGGCCAACCCATTGACAGCCTTTACGGTCTGGCCTGAAGATAAAGTCAACTCGGATGGGGCTCGCTCAGTCTCCAGCTTCTCTGGCTCTGGTGTGATGGCCACCACAGAGCTAGGCTCCACTGAAGGGGCTGGGAGCTCCACTGCCCCCAATACTGAGGCAGTAGGCTTGGAGGGGCTTGGGGCTGGAACTGAGGCTGGAGCTACACTGGGGGCCAGTTCTGGGCCTGAGGGAGGAAGCTCAGATTTCTCAGAGAGATGCAGGTCTTGGGCAGGGGAAGCTGCAAGGGCAGGGGAAGGGGCCAGGACAGGAACAGCGGCTGCGGGAGCTGCAGGGGCAGGGCTGCTGGGCTCTCGCCTCTGTGCAGGAGGCTCCCCAGGCCGTAGCCCTGGCGATGAAGACTTCAGTACTGCACTCTCAAGCTTTGGCTTGTCATCTACAAAAGAGGTGTTGGGATAGCCACCATTCAATTGTGTTTCTAGGTTCATTTGCAAGGTATATAGTCATGCAGGTCATTCCTGTAGATTTACCACCCTACAGAGTTTAGCTCTAATCCACGGGAACCAAAATTAGATCTTGGGTGGCCACAGCTTTGGAGATATTGGTGGTTTGCATTCTCAATTTTACTCACAAAAGACTCTGCTAATCAGATTTGACTGTGATAAATAAATGCTCCCAACAACCACGCAGAGTCTGGTAGACCACCAAACCTATTACCATAGGATAAACAGTACTTAAAGCTTTTATCTTTCAGAGACAAGAGAAATTCAAGCTTGACACTCAAGCTGTTTTATCCCTTATACCACTGTGAGAAGACAATCATCACTATGGTATTGAAAAGAGCTGTCAAGGAGCTGTTACTGACAAAAAGAAATAAATAGACAAACAAACAAAAAAAGGGGCAAATCAACCAAAGCTGTCGGTGTTCTCAAAACAACACACAGGCCAGCCCCAGAGCCCAGAACTCAACATCACTGAATGTGTTTGGGATTACTGGGATTGTGAGAAGCAGAAAAAGCAAAGTTTTAAGACTGAGCTTTGGAAAGTGGACAAATACCTCTGCAGACATGTCCTAAAAAGAATGGAAGCTGTAATCAAAGCAAAGGGGACACACTGAAAAAAATGGAGCTTCAGGCTTCTGCATAATTTTCTATGAAATACATGTTTTCTGCTTTTTTTTCCAGGAACTGAAAATAAATAACTAAACTAATTAAATTAAGGGTGATTTCTGACCTTTTCACAGTACTGCAAGGCTCTGAAGTAATTCTTTATCAGTTGACTATTTAGCATTGCTCTAAACCAGCACTTTTAAATTCAGCTCCTGGTGACCCACCAACCTGCACATTTTTATGTAGCCTTTGCCTGACACATCTGATCCAGTGCATGTAAGGTTAATAATCAGCTGAGGGGCTTGATCAAGTGTCTTGAGACAGGAATTATTTGAAACTATGCTGGGGTGACTAAGAGAATGATTAAGAAATACTGCTCTAGACCCATACGAGTCAGAAATCAGTCAGAAAGCTGAAAGTGGCATTGAAGAGAGGCCTGACCTGGTTTCAAGTCGACAGGAGCAGGGAGGACTTGTGTGCTGTCCACATTGTACATAACGTGCCCATGTTCCGCAACCTGGCTGTTCAGCTGCTGGGATTTGAGGTAGAAAATGTGAGGATAATGAGGGTGTTGACATAAAAACTAGCAAAAGAGAGCAAGAGAGGAGTAAAGAGAAACGGAGTGAAAGAGAAAGAAAGAAATATTGCACATATATGCAGCACACAGACAGAGCGTAAGGGGGAAATGGGGGGGGGGGGGGGGGGGGGGGGGCAGTACAGCATAGCATAAATAGAGAAGTAGGTAGTGAAAATGGCAAGGAGAGAAAGAAGGAAATAAAGAGATAGTATGAAAGAGTGCGAGCAAGAGACAGAAGTATGGAAGTATGAAAGCATGAAGTTGGGTGAAGCACAAAAACAGCAAAAGACAGTAAACACAAGGGTAAAGGGAGGTTAGACAAATGGACAAGAGAAATGGGGAAAGAGAGGAGAGACGAACACTGTTAACATTTAGGGAGAGAAGACACAAAGTAAGAGTAACAACACAATAGTGAGCGTTCCCTTTACAGAGAGAGGCTTTCTCCTAAAGGTGCCCAAGTTCGTAGGCTATGCCAGATCACTCTGGGCATTTACATGTGCTGTCTCTGTAGAGGGAACACAAGGGGAGATCAGGATGAGACAAACGACTGTGAAGCAGAACTAGGATGAAGGCAGATGAAAGAATAGGTAAGCCACGTCAAACATCAAGACATGTGTAAAAACGTTGTTTTTTTTTTTTTGTAGTCAATGCAATAGTCAGATTCACATGGACAACTGAAAGATCTATACAATGCCAGATAAAGTGTGCCAATTTACTCCACTTTACCTACAGGAAGAAGGTTACTGTAGGTTAGCAACAAAAGCGTGATTTACTCAGCGGCTGATAAATACTTAAAGCACTGGGTGGATGACATCAGGTCACAAGCTGTGGCTTCAGATAAAGAGATAAATGGGAGATTATGGGGAAAAAAGAGGTAGCAGCTGGCTAAGTGATCATCACTATGTGCATGTGATCAATTGCTTCTATACAGCATTTAATGCAGGAATACAAATGAAACCACTTTTTAGTATTAATTATGAATATGTGAAGGAGGAAGGGAAAAAAGCTGGATATAGAATTCCCATTATGCCATCAGCTTTTGTTGCTGACTGCATTATGCACACTGAAATAAGGACGGGTAACAAAACCCAAATAATCGGCTCAAACTCACTAGCAATGACTAAAAGAAGGAGTTCTCTGGCCCTCACCATTGTGGAAGTGAACAGCAGATTGCAGCTGTTTAAGCTCCGACATGTATCTATACATGACTGAAAATCTTACCTGTGGAGGAGTAGGGGTGGAGGACGGCCGTCCCGCTGGAGGGGTTGGGTTCCGGCTCCCGCCCACTCCTGACATGATTTCTTCTGTGATGTCTTTGCCACCCTGGTTAGGGTCTCGGATGCGGATCTTAGAGGGCATGAGCAGGTATGTAGTTAAACAATAAAGCATCCATATCTATTAATTTGTTATACAGTATTCAAATTAAGATTATTAGTGAAACACTCACAGTTTTCTTCTCTCTCTTGGCAGGTGGAGGTTGTTGTGGTGTAGGCACTATTATGGATGGAGATGGTGTGTACATGGTCTGGCCAGGATAGTATGGAGGCCCCGCTGCTAAGAGTGAGGAAAAAAAATAACCTTTTCCAGTTACAGTTCAAAATGAAAACCACTTGCGAACATTGGCAAAAGCAAAGGGGGACAGAGATAAACTAGGCCAAACTCACCATATGCTGGAGGGAAATCTCCTGGAGTGGGTCCAGGGTAGAAGGTACTGGGTCCGGCAGGTTGGACTGAGTACTGCTGGGGAGGCCCCACATATGGAGGAGCACTGTGACGATACTGTTAATTAAATATACAAGAAGAGGTGATTACAGGCCTGCCAAATACCAGTTGTATAGCTAGGCACTCCAGCCTTCAATGCTACAGACTAGGGTTCAGTTCCCCGCTCAGACAAGAACACCATGGTATACCAATATGAGTCCCTGGGCGAAACTCCCAACACTACAGTAGCATGATTAAACTAAGTCATTCTGGTAAGAGTGTCTGGCAAATGCATAAATGTAAACACAAATGTCTTAAAAACACAGCACAGCATTACATATTTTTAATGCCCTTCTGCCTGTTTATGGTTGTCATTTCCAATCCAATGCTAGACAGAAAACAAAGGAACAAAGTCTTCTCTGGTCCATTTGCCTAACCTGGGGTATGTAGTATTGGGCAGTCTGGGGTGAGGGGAAAGGCATAGGCGTCATGGACATCATGATGGGTTGACTTGGGGGATAGACGGTGGCAGCTGGTGCCTGGGAGGCAGGCCTAATTGAAGGGCTGTTGCTTGGAATGGTGGGCCGGGCTGCCTGCATCTGAGTCCTCTGGAAAAACTGGGAGAGACAAGAGAGAGGAATGATCAGTCATAAACATCTACACTCTTGGTCGGCATTTAAACTGTGCACTGTAACAAGCAGTCTGGACCTGAAATGTGGACCTGATAATTAAGTTAGTCACTACAGCAAAAATCCAAACTGACTGAAAATGTGTGACATAAAACAACCTAGCAGGTACTATTAACTGAAACATGCAAAATACGAAATGAAAACCTTATATCGTAATATACATGCATGGCAGTAATAAAGGGGCAATTAAACTAGTATGAGAAACGGACACAAAGGTTTGATGCACCCAATTCCAATAAGTGATGCATATAAACAAAAATTAAATATCTATTTTACGTAAATTTGTGTCTACAGACTAATTTGATTCTAAATATTAAAAACATTTAGAATGCAACCCCACATTTCAGTTTCTTGTTCACTGGATGTGAATATAGCAGTGGGATTCCTTTTAAGCACCACAAAATATGACTTCAGAGGGTAGAGGGCAGGCTGAGTAATCTAGGACTTGGGCTGGGACACTGCATATTGGTCATTATTCAGCAGTGACAGGTACTGTTGCTACAGAGTGGCCCCTCTATCCGAGTCATTTCTCTGAGGTCAGGACGTGGTTGACACATTTTAGTCTGGCTCACTTTTAGGTCAGATGTCAGAACAACATCCATAAACCAGTTTTAACTTTTGAGGCAAAACTTCTGTCTAATCTCTGAAATCTAAAGGTGGCGATCCCTCAGTAACAGCATATGATTGTAACAATCTTAAAAGACTCTTATTGCAGTGTTTTAATAAACCAGATAGAAGACTGAAACGCTGCTTAAGAAAGATTAACAACAGTTAAAGGGGCAGTCCAGCCAAAATAAAAATGTAACCATTGCTATATTTTTGTCAGTGAGATTCTTCAGTTTGAATATGAGGAAAACCCTTTCAGATGCTGTATCTGAAAGAACTTTTGGAAAAGAAAGAAAAAAAAAAGTGAATAAGAGTGAATAAACACAGTTTATTGTGTTAGTTATTAAACTGCCAAGTATATCTGTATGGCATTGGAGAGGGATTTGCAAAGTTTGTATAACGTATCTCCGCTATGCATGCCAAATATTGTAGTAAGAGAAAAGTGATGGATGAAAAAACTGAATTCTATAAAACCAAATGAGGCTGAGGGATGCAATGCCATACTAAAGAAAATGACACAACAATGCAGTAACATTAAAACAATAGATTCAGTCCAGAACACCCCATTAAATGTCAGTATGTGAATCTCACATAATATGCCTCCAACCGAACTGTTACAAACTCTTTTTGAACATAAAATTACCCTCCAGAGTTTACGAGTCTCAGGGTAATGAAGAAGCCATAATAACATGTCTAACAAAATGATTAAGAGGCAGTGGAGGCTAGAGGAAATAAAGAAAAGGAAAATAAAAGATAAAAATGGAGGAGTTGGCTTCCTCCAGGGTGGAGAGCAGAGCAGAGCACAACTGCAGTGCACAGGATGGGGGAGCAAATAACTCAGCGTCACTGAGAAATAGGGACTTCATGCCATGCATTTCTTTAAGACTGCAAATTACCTGAATGGGTCTGAATCCTCCCTTGAAAATTGAAGCAGGAAAGAGAAAGAAGCTAATGGGACAGTGCACTAATTGGTATGGAGGGACAGAGGAATGAAAATACAGGCACACACTCACACACACACACAGAGCTTCCTACAGTATAAAGCATGCAAGGGGTCTGTAATCTGAATAGCTCTGCTTTCAGGAAAAGTTTTTCTTTTCTCCAAAATCAGAGAGTGTGTTGTTGAGGAAACAGAGTGACATCTTCATGAGGTTAAAAAAAATGTGCTCCACTAACTCTTATAGTCATTCAGAATAATCCCACCCAGCTAAGCGTGCTACTTCCTTGTTGAAAAGTCTCAGAGTGAATCACAAGAGCAAAGGGCAGCCTGACATTTAAGTTTCTTCATTCCTGCAAGTTTGGCAAACAGACTACATGAATCACGGTACAATTAATTAAATTACAAACAAGCACATTTTCCAGTACTTCTCATCAAATTACCTTAGAAAATCAACCAAGGGACCAGAAAGATGTTGCCTTAGAAGAAGAAATGCATCCTATAAAAGCCTCATTACTAACCATCACTAAAGACTGAAACAAAACACTTCTTTGTGGTATTTAATCATGTACATAGTCCAGTCAGAATTTCCACTTCTCCATCTTTTCAAAGCAAAATTCCACCATAGCCAGCAAGCATACAGCCCTTAACACACATTATGACCATGTACTGTGGGGTCAAACTTTGGTCAAGTTATCATGCAGATGCTTAATGATAACCTGTACTAGTCCATCATATTATATGGATTTAAGACTTAAGTGCAGACAGTTTCCACCCTTTTTTCTTTCACCCAGCCCAGCCTGGACTCAACCATCAGACAACACAGGTGTGAGTAACGTAGAGCAAATCTGAAAAATATCTAATTGCACCTGTTGATGAACGTTGCGCATTTAAATTGTAATTATTTTCCTATAAACCAAGATCCAGGCCTTTATTTTGACCAAAAACCAGCGCATTACCATATTCTGGCCTGAAGCTTAAACGCTAAATGCAGTACACCAGACAGCCACTTGTGAGTGTTCTGTTGCTTCTAACCTGTCTAACTCATCTATAGGCAGTTTACAAGCTCTGTGTTACTACGTTAAAATTGCAGATTTGATGCAATTTGATACAAATGAAACTGCAATTTTGACACAAAAACTATTAATATTTCAGCTCATTCTTCTTCTTCTTCTTCTTCTTCTTCTTCTTCTTCTGGCTGCTCCCTTTAGGGGTCGCCACAGCGGCTCATCTGCCTCCATCTTGCCCTATCCACTGCCTCCTCTACTTTTACACCAACCATCTCCATGTCCACCTTCACTACATCCAATAACCTTCTCTGAGGTCTACCTCTACTCCTTCTACCCGGCAGCTCCATCTCCAACATTCGTTGACCAATAATATTTCAGCTCACTAAGACTACAAAACAGTCTTTTCACATACAACATTCATCAGTCAGTGGTTCTCAAACGGGTCCCTGGGGACCCATAGATGGTCAATATTGTTAGTACAACAATGTGTTTTGGGAGTTAGGTAAAATAATTATCTTAATAATACTTAAAATAATTAACATGTATTTTTTTATTAACAAAAATAACATTATTGCAGTTCTTTAACCACAAAAGTACATGAACCATAAAAAAACGGTGTTCTCCATCATTATAGATGAGATGCTCTGAAACGTAGATTTGGAAAATTCTGAAATATATTTCACAACTCATCAGAACCTTCAGGACACAGACATACAGAAAATACTGAGAATTTTCCTCAGTATGGCACACTAAGGGAAAATCTTGCGCAGATTTCCTCCATAGGATTATTAATTGCCCCATTCGAGTGTAAGTAAAATGGAATAAAACATTATGTACATCATTATACTATTTAATAACATTTACTAAACTGTTTAGCATAAGATTTGTCATCTTTAGTTTACTTTTAGCTCTCTTTCCCAATAAAGCGATTATCACTTTTGAGGTCATCAGCTTACTTGTCAATCATTTCTGACATCTGATTAAATCAACCTGTTGCCCAGGTCTACAAACGTGTTCCAATTGTCAGTCCCTGAGGATCGGTCTGAGAATCACTAAATGACTGAATGCAGGTTAGAGAGTTATACACCCTTGGGTACTGCTGGGTATCTACAGGACATTGCACAAAGCACTGCAAGATTTAGGTGCAAACATACAACAAAGCATATAGTGCAACATGCTGCACTGCATCAGAGTACATTACCTGGTGATGGGTAGGACGAGGCCCAGGGGCAAACTGAAGGAGGGGGAGCATGGCAGAGAGGGGAGGCAGGAAAAGAGAGAGAGAAAAAGAGAAAGAGAGAGAAAGGGAGACATGAAAAACCACTAATGAAAACTGCAAAAACCACAAGCTGTGCGAGGCAGGTCGGCATTAATGAGGCTTGCTGCCTGAGCAGAAGCCTGGCACTTTCTCACCCACAACACTACCATCAACATAACAGATCTAACTACATCATTAGCAACACTGTCAAGCCACAGCAGTATTATCTTTTCTTTGTATAAGACCTTCCAACCTCAGCTGCCTTAAATTGAATGAAAGTCCAGAAGATAAAGCAGGAAACACTGTAAATACTACAGGAGTGAATTGACAGGGCACTCACCGGGCGGCTCTGAGGCTGGGCGTTCATTGGTTGCGTTGGAGGAGAGTAGACCAGAGGAGTCGTGCCGGCATTCTGGCCTGCCGCGTACGGAGACTGCAGCGTGAAGGAGCAGGTTCACAGGGCACCAAGATAGAGGAAGAGGAGTGAAAAGGAGAAAGAGAGAGAGAGAGAACAAAAAACAAAATTTAGTCTTGGTGAAAAACCTGGCAGCTGACTACACTTCCTCTTCTGCTTGAGGCTTCAGTGAGTGTGGGTAACGGAACGAGGGGGTCCGCTCCTTGCCGCTGCAAACACTGCGGTCTGCTGACACTGACAAATCTGCCATCTCTGCCTTGAGGAGAGAGCGAGCGAGTGAGAGGAGGAGAGGAAGAGCTAGGCGTAGCCCTGGACAGCCGTGAGTGGGCGCCGGCTGAGAGGCTGCATGCGACAGGGCTTACGGAGCCAGACACTGAAACTTAGCCAACACTCCACCTCCTCTCTCTCTTCCTCACACCTCTCCATTCAGCTGGGCCTGCATGATCTCGCTGTGTTTTGGTTGTGGGTGGGGGTAATTAAGGTTTAGCCTCTGGAGCATGTTAACTGGAATCTCTATTAATAGCGGGGTCTAGCAGGGGCTGCACTTGCCGGCAGCGCGTTGCAGGCGTAGAGTGGAAATGTGAGCACTCGCCTCAGATACACAGAACAAGCTCCAGAACAGCTGAGTCACTGTGACTGACTTTCTATTTCAAGGAGAGAATCAGCTGGGTACAGTCAGGGTTTGGGTGCATATGTATGTGTTTGAAAGAAGACAGTTTACACACAGACATGTGCACACATACACTCAGAGACAGGACAACTCATGGCAGGGGTCTCAAACTCAAATGACCTGGGGGACACTAAGCAGGTGTTTCTTTTTTTTTTCCCCGCCAAGGGGGGCCCAGTTAAAAATCATCCAATATTTTACTGTTCTAATTATTATTAAAGGTAGACAGATAAATAGAAATCTAAGTAGAGTGAGAAGTCAGAGGTATGACCAGAAATCTATATCAAAGTATGAATACAACTTATATTTGTAGTATTTAGGAACGTAAACATATTTGCAAAAAAAAAAAAAAAAAATTCCAGATCCCTTTTTTCTAGATTAACAGGGGCTTATTATTCTAAGACATAGCTTCATTTTTCTTAAGAACCATTTATACAACTGAAGTTAATCAAATATTTTATATCGCATATAGATAAACCTATATCCACACTTCTTTTTAACTAGCACGACCAAATAAATAAATAAAAAATTTAAATAAAAAAAAACCTGTAAAAGTGATTAATATTATTTAACGTCTGAATTTCTAGACAGCTGATCCTGGCTTCTTATTCACCAGCTTTTTGTATGAAATTTCAATTCAACCTTAAACAGAGCAGCAGTGGAGCAACCTGAATTTAACTGCCACACAATTTAAGGTGGAACATGAAATTTAAATAAGAAGCCAACCTCAGCCTCATCGATTTTCTGAAGTCGGACAGTCAGACACCACTGGAATTTGGAAAATATGAATTCACGCTTCAGTACCAGCTGGTCCGTGGCTTGTTGCACACATACCCTGAGAACGCTGTCTGACGCAACTGACCAAGTCACTTTTAGGTGGTATGTGAGTAAACAGAATCACTCAGGTGTCTGTTAGGCTACCGCTAACCCCAAAAGACCAGCCATTCCTTCATGACCGCTGCCTCAAAAAGTGGACGACTTTAGATTCAACGGACTAGACAGTGGCAGGTGATTAAGGGACGGCTGGCACAGTTGTTCAATCAAAAAGGCTACCATTAGCATGGTATATCTGCGCTTATTTCTGGCATTACAGTAAAACGTCTCTAATGAAACTCAAACTTGAAGAACAGCTTAAATCAGCATATGGAATGAACGGGTATATCGCCCACTACTACACAGTGTGTTTCAGAAGTACTTTAGTGTTCAATTAAACCAAGTAACTTGAACTTTAATAGTGAAATTATATGGGACTCTTATTATGATAATGCATAAAGTTATTGCAACTCTTGCCAGGGCAGGCAATTCTCAGCAGATTCATTTAAATTCCATAAATCCATTAATTTCTTAATTCTAACATGCAGTATCTAAAACTGTGTATGAATCCACAAAGGCCAATTTAAAATATTAGTTTAAATTAGAATGACAGCCAGGTTACTTCTCGGTGTCTGTTTGATTCCTCTTGTACGCAGCAACGCTATTTTTTTTGCGTTTGACAACATAAGGCACAGTTAGCACTGATTTTTTTTATCACTTATATTGGATAACCAGCCACAATGTCTGCTACGTAAATCAAACACACCTGTCAGATGTAAATATACATTTAGCCACAGGAGGGTAAAAAGGATTGATTTGTGGGCCGCATTAAAGAATTAACTGCAAACATGCGATAGGCTGTATGAAGGTAGTTTGAAACCCCTGATCTACATTAAACTACTTGGCACAACACACACAGACCATGCACACACTCTGCCAGACTCTCAGGGTGCAATCACAGGTTTTAAGGTCCAATATATTTGCACTATGTTTACACTGTTTTTCTAACTGATTAATGACCCCTGAGGCTGGACAACAACCACAGTCACAAATTTCACTGCTGAGCATGTGCATTTCAAAATAAAGTTCCTTCTACAATATATTTACTAGTTATTCCCCTTTCAAAGTGGGAAAAGGGGTAGCAAAATTAGTAAAACGCAATTATGAACAAAAAAATAAATCATTTTGATTTTTATGACTTCTGTCACTATAGTGATTTCAACTGTCAGATTTCAAAACACTGCTCTCTCTGAGGAAACAGCTGTGACTCATAAGACTTAGAAGCCAGTAGCGGAAATGTCTGTGGTTCACTGGCTTTCTAGCACTGTAAATACTAGAGGAAGTTGAATCTGATGCAGCAGACATCAACAGGATTAATACGGAACCTGCAATATGCAATCAAAACTAACATAACGGACTACAAGAGGTTTCATCTTTTAAGTCAAATCCAAAACTTTAATCTAATAAAACTGCCTGATGTTGATAAAAACAAGACATCACAATCAGAGCCACGATATCTCAGGGATACTGAGATAATCAGTAGCTTTCTGTCACTCTGTTAGTGAGTAACAAAATTGTGTGCAAAATTGAAAAGGGTAGACAGAATAGCCAAACAG